>NC_044907.1:32926772-33226772 GCF_001633185.2 Quercus lobata | reverse complement strand
TTTCCAAAAGAACCAAGTCCACATAAATAAAATCACCCTCATAGGCGCTCTTTATCTCTGACAAAATTAGTTATTTTAGATTCCCCAATTGAATTCAACTATGCTAGAGTAAGGATCAATGCAACAAAAAGATCGAATAGGTTCCACCAAATCTGTAATCTCCAATAGGCAAGGTTCCTTTGAGTTCAGCAGTGCAAGGAGCTATTTGCAAACTCAATAACCATCAAGGCTTTTAGTGATAAGTAGGCTGCCATCCATAGTTGATTACCCAGAGAGGAAGCTGGTCTCTGCAAGCCACCATAACTGCTCCATTGCTGTCTATAATAACAATCCCAAAGCTCACTTTGCTGGTTGCAATGAAAGATGTCAGTGCCATGTTCATCTTAAAATGATGAGGCGGTGGTGGCTTCCATTTCAATGGAACGGAGCTTGTGCCCGCTGATTTGTCTCTATTCTCCATTGAACATTTCTATTACATCCATATGGCCACGAAAAATGTCTTTGGATCCAGTGTGTGAAGTGTTTGCAACGCTTTTCCCAACAGTTCAATGAAAGGCATATACAGACCCAACAAGAGCTTTTTCAACACCCCTGATGCTAACCAACATTTTTGAGCACTGGTACATTCCCAAAACGTATTAGTTCCTTTATAATGCCTCATAATACAAATGAGCACTAAAACAACCATTTTTATTTAATTTCTGAAACACCTTGTCCTCCGTACCCATACTGATCCAAGCTGAGAACACCACCACAAAGAAATTAGTCCAATTTTGAACAGGCCTCAAATGGATTCCAATGCACCCTACCATAAATCGCCTCCATATATTCAAATTTCAAACATCATAGCATCTTTATTTGCAACTAGCTAGAATAGCATAAGAAATAAAGGAACCAAATGACCAATACCATTCCAAGCATCATGCCAAAACCATCCCTACTTTATATCCAACAAAACTAGACAAAGAGTCCCACCCTGCACTGATGGCCTTCCCAACTTCCAACCCATGTGTTGTGCAGACAAAAGTAGAAGGCTGATTGTAACTTGCTATCCTCTTTCCAAGTAGGCAAAGATTTACCCACGTAGAAAAGATGATTCATTTGAATCGACATCTACTTTTTATGTACCTACCTCCAAACATACTTCTACTCTCGCTGTCACCTAAATCCTAATTTTTTTATCCTGCGCAAAAATTATTGGAGGGTGTCACCATATGGTTTTACACTAAATCCTTATAGAATTTAAATCCAGATATTAACTCAATGTAATCAGTGGTAGCAAGCTTCTTATCAAGCATTATCTAAGAAAAAGAAAAGGAAACTCAAGCATATAGGAAATTTCTCACCCATTTGTTCATCATGGACAAAGAGCACACAACATATTACTTCTGGTTTGAGAGAAGCAAGGACGGTTCTTAAAAATAGAAAAATCTTCTGCTAGCTTCTCTTTGAAAAGAAACAGAAAAGTGTAACCATGAGTGTGCTTTTACGCATGCATGAAATCCATTCTCTGTAAATGGATTTGTTTTCGTTAAAAAATATAGACAATGATCTTCAAAGAAGATGGCCGGACAAAGCTAAAATCATTCTCAGAAATAAAACTCCATGCCTAAAAAATAACAAAAATATTCCAATTTATGTATACGAGAAGTAACTTATTTATCTCGTGCCCTTGGACGAACTCCAAGTCCAGTTCTTATATTTGCACCCACTTCCAGGAGGTCTTCCACCTATATAAGATATGCAACATTGAGCACATTTTCAAAGGATTCAAAATACAATTCAAAAGGATAATTATGTTGACTTCGCTACCTTTAAAAGGTCATATATGAGAATAGAAGCACTTATATTTCTTTATAAATGCCACTCTCCATCCCATAAATGAAAAGAAGAAACTTTAGACATGCATAGACACAAGCTGACAGCTGACACAAACACAAAGGATGGCGAAGGAAACAATAATTAATAAATAAACCAAACAATCGCTTGAGAAAAGTTCTTCACTTTTAGGTATAGTGAGAGATTAATTATTATGCCAATGTGCTCTAGTTCAAACTGTAACTGGGTTCAAAGCCCACTACGTGCAGGAGTAAACATGGATATAATAATAATAAAATATTGGTTATTATTATTTTTTTTTTAATTGGTAAGTTACATACTCACTTGGTAGGTCTTACACCAAGAAGTTTACCCTCCACCTTGCTCTTACAAGGAGGTTCCATTTGAGTTATTGTTAGTCCCCCCTCCCTTTTACTCTTTTCTAGTGATTAGCAATAAGATCTTCAAACATTATCAAATGAAAAATTATTATCCATTACAAACAGCCAAACAACAAGTGAAGTAAGTTTCATAATCCCTATATAATTAGTGATAATGAGGTGGAAAAGATGCGATGCACAGTGATTTATTGATCAATTATCATAGCTGATAAATTGTTGAACTCATAGTAGCAATTTGTCTGCCAAAAAAAATCAGCTTAGTATAGAATAAATAATTAGGATTTTAGGTGACATCATAGAGGGTTTGAAGTATGTTTGGAGATGAGAATAGAAAAAGTAGAAATTTAGGGTGAAAAAAAGAGGTAGAAGTACTTGACTCTAACTGCCAGGAGGTTGGAAGAAGAAAAAGAGAAGAGAAAAAAGAAATAAAAGTTTAAAAGATTATCTCTAACATCTGCCAAAAGAAAGAGAACATCTTTTTACACCCAAAATTTAACTCAAAGCAATGGAGCAAAGATACAATTGAAACACAATCCCTTCCAAGTAATGACACAACAATGAAGTATAGCTAAGTTTTTATATATGGCCAAAAGGGCATAATTCCAGTTAGGAGGTTCAAAATTCAGAACCAATAAAGGTAAAATAGAGCTCACATGTGTTGGAAAACTTTTCAAGCATTAATGCTCTCAGTACACCCCAGCTAAAATCACTCATACTAGAAAAAAATCAAGTTGGGGGAAAGGACTCAACTGAACTTCAAATAACAAATTAGATGACTCATTCTGTTACCATCATCACCAGATACTGGTTAACAACTAAATAGATCAAACAATAGGCAAACACTGAACAAAGAAATTCTATTTACAGAAAATATGAGGAAAGAATATCTGTTTTGTTCAATGCTTATCATGACATGGGCAAGTTACCACCAGGACGCACTGCCAACCTTTTTAATTAAAGCCTGAAATAGGACTAGAACCCTAGAAGTACCTGTGATTAATAAACACTTTTTGCGACTAACAGAAGACAAAAATCACATCAAATGTTTTTCTTTTTCCTCTTTCAATTTATTCAATGAACAACATACTCAAATTAAACAGTGTTCATTTAGTTTTGTTCTCAGGGTGTGTTTCTACAGATCCATCCTCTAGAGTTCTTAAGGGAACTCCAACATAAAATTTCTGGAATCCTATCCATCCATTTCGTCACGTCAGCAACATTTAAACGAACGTTGACTATCACCATTTTGGTTCAATTTAAATTATTGATGATGTGGCAAACAAAATCTAACCCACCCATTTCAAAATAGATATAAAAAGATTTTGTGAAGGGTAAAACTTAGGTGCATTACGTTTCCCAATTAAATTAAAATGCAGTACAGCCTTGTGTTTGAATTTAATTGAGGAACCTAATGTGGTGTACATAAGTAACCGTTCCTAAGTTTCGCCCTTTTACGAAACCTATCATTGAATTACCTAAAGACTCCGAAGCATCCTAAATCGGGTTTCTATCATATGAATTTTGAAGGAGACACATTGAAGATTGTTTAAGACCCATCTTACACAAGTAGTAAAGTAAATCTACAGATAACATATTCAATCATGTCAGATGAACTACAAAAAAAGACACAGTTTAAGCATCGACCAAAACTCCTTAGTTCTTCGTAATGAAGATGGTTTATGTTGCAGTTTCCTATGATTCTTTTTTTTTTTTTCTCATAAATAGCACATGAATTCTTTACTTAAGTTGTTCCACACTGTTTCACATTTATAAAACATTCGAAAATGAACAATAAAACAGCCTCGACTTGATATTGAAAAGACTAAAAAGCCCCTAAAATGCCACACACACAGAGAGAGAGAGAAGCAGACCTTGTGGATGCCGGAGACATGGAGGACGGAAACGGCGGCGGTTGCGGTGGCACCGACGAAGAGGGAGGCGACGGAGAAGGCTTTGAAGGGCATGAAGTGGGAGTCGCCGGCGTGGCCTCTTTTGAAGGAAGATATGGCCCACCCCAACTGGGCAGCACTAGCTAGGGCCCACCAGATGTGGCTGTAGGTCCTAGTCCCAGTCCCACCACCACCAGCACCGCCGCCTTCGTTCTCCTCCATCTGCGATCCAACTTCAACTTTGCCCTCTCCAGCTTTAGCTCTTACAGTTGCAGAGTCTTGCTCTGCCCCCAACTCTCTTTTTAGTCTATCTAAAATTTGTTGTACATTCTTTGATTTCCCCTTTTTTTGCATGGGCTTAACTTGGGCTTTAGACCTGTTGGGGGATGGGGTCTCTCTTTTTACATAGATGAATTGATGTGTGGGTATGATAATGACACCATCTACATTATAAAACAACCAGCCCATTAATTCAGCCCAAAAAAAAAAACAATCAGTCCATTAACTCACAAAAGTTCCTAAAACCCATCAACGCCATCGATTAAAAATTGCACTCTATACTATCCAAAAAAAAAAAAAAAATTGCACTCTCTAATTTTGCCTAAATTTCAATTTTGTTGTGTAATTTCTAATTCGTTTAATTCAGTCAGCTCTCTCTAAAATAATGTAGTTTTGTGTTTTTCTTTTTCCACCTTTCTATCTCTCTTCATTTCACTCTCAATTTTAAGGAAAAAACTCCTGGGCCAAAATATCGTTTGCATCATTGTTTATTTGTAAGACTTCCTATTTCATTGCTCATTTGACAAGGGATAGTTTTTTCTTCCACTCTAAGATTTTTTTTTTTTTTCCACGCCAAGGAAACCAAAAAAACAAACAAATTTAGTTTTTCTTTCTTTAACAAAAAAACCAATTAACTTTTCAAGTCACAATAGGAATTTAAGGCATTTCACAGAAATCTCCACTCTAACTCAAATTCTATCACCATTTTTTTTTTCCTTTTGAGATAGCTCCAACTTAATCAAAGCAAACTTTTCTTTTTTGGGGAAAAAAAAAAAAATCACTACTTATGTTGCTTAACCCATACTCATGCACACTTGGACTGCAAACTTGTACTGAATATAATCTTCTCTCAAATTCCATCAGGACCTACCGGTCATAGATATCTCATAATTGACACAATAAATAATCCAATAAATCAACTAAGCTCTAATACCACTTGTTGAATCCTAATCTAGTCTTACTTGAATTAATAAATTCAACTAACAAATTTAATCAATCAAAAACTTTATCAAAATGGCCAAAAGTGAATATGGGCAAAGGAGTAAATTCATAAAATCTTTTTAATAAAAAATTGAAAATATTTAATATCTAGTTTGCTGAAATATATAAAATATAAATTTTCAATATAATTAATTTGGGTTAATAACAAAAATCCACTATAAACTATGAGGTTACTTGTACAATGCAACAGAGACTAAAAATTTGAAATCATCACCCAAATTGTAACAAACCGAATAATTTGTACCCCACAATTCATCTGAACGCTAGCTTTAACAATTATTTGCTTTGCATTTGACTCTCAGAAAATGATATGACAAAATTACCCTTTCACTTAGATTACTAAACTCTTAACCCCCAAAGTCCCATATCCACAATCTAAAAAACCATTAGACATAACAATCAACGAGCTAAGGTTGGAGGCCAACATATAATTGGTAAGACTAATGCACAAGCTACAGTGGGTAATTTGGAGATTTTATGGGTATTTTTGTTATTTTATAAGAAGTATAGAAGGTTATTTTAAAGGTTAGAGGATATTTTGGTCATTTTTGTTGTTTTGGGGGTATATTTTAGTTATTTTGAAGGTTTTGAGTTTTGAGAGTATGTTAGTGATTTTGGAGACATTTATGGTCTCTTATTCAATTTAGAGCGTTTCAAGTCAATTTTGGTCATTTTGGAGAGTTGGATGGCATTTTTGGTCATTTTAGAAGTTTTGTGAGCATTTTGATCATTTTTAGATTCTATGGGTATCTTGGGCAGCTTGAAGGTTTATGAAGGTACTTAGTAATTTTGAAGAGTTTAGATGTCTTTTGTTATTTGGGAGATTTTCGGATATTTTGGTCAATTTAGAGATATTGTTGGTATTTCAGTAATTTTGGAGGTTTTGGGAAGTATTTTGGTCATTTTTAATGTTTTTAAAAATTTTGGAGGTTTTAAGCGTATTGTTGTCATATTAGAGACTTTAGGGGTATTTCATTCAATTTGGAGGATTTCTTGTGTATTTTGGAGGATTTCTTGTGTATTTTGTTCATTTTGGAGGTTTCAATGGTGTTATTGGTAATTTTGTAGGCTTTTAAAGAGTATTCTGGTCATTTTATAAATTTGGAGGGGCATTTTGGATGTTTTAAGGGTATTTTAGTCAAATGGAGAGTTAAGAGATATTTTTGTCAATTTAAAGATCTTGGAGTATTTTTCTTATTTTAAAGGTATTAAGGATATTCGATATTTAAAGATGTTTTAGGGGTATTTTGGAGGTTTTGACGTGTGTAATAACACTAAAATTGTGAATGTGACTCATGATTTCAAAATTGAAAACCATAGTTAAACTCACGATTTAAGTTTTGCTCTTATGTCATTTTGTTCAATGATAATTTTGTAATTACAAGTTATGACATGGACATTGTTATTTTTTTTTTTTTTCATTTAAATAAATTATTACTACATTGTATAAGATTATCACCATCTCATGAGATAATCACATTACAATAAAGTTGTTATTGTAATGTGAATCTCTTGGTAATTTTATCTTGTCATGTACATATAAACGAACCAAACGCTGTAGCATACTAGTATGTCATCACATATCATTAATGTTATGGTAATGGTCGCAACATTCCACGAATCAAACAGCCCAACAAAGTTTTGGAGCAAAACAGCAAGAAATGAATATTAGCTTTACATGTCATAGGATTTCATTCTGATCACATATCATAGAGCTATATTTACTGAAATACGACTCTTCTCCAATATCCATGCTGCTGAAACGACATCACAAACTTACAACATGAATACAATTGGTATACTAGAAGCAAAGCATTATTACAAGGTTCAGATGCAACTAAAGCAACCAGAAGCAAAACACTCCCAACTTCAAGTCTCCAACACTGAATCAACCACAGATGTTTAACGGTGAATGATAGAAGGGGTAACGAAATTCCAGAAAGTGAAAAACAGGACCACAATTGCAATAACAGTTGTGGTGCCTCTCCAAAAATCACGGAAATATAGATTTGTAAAGGATGCCATGAGTTTGCTCCAACAGTTGCTATAGTGCCCGCGAATTTGTTCACTGAGTTCATAGTAACAGGAACGATTGCCTTCCACAATTTGGTGGCAAAGTTTGTTGATCAAAGTTGCCACTGCCTCATTGTTTCCTAGCCAGTTAACCAGGATCTTTTTCTCAACAAGTAGATCCACATCTTCCGCAGTGTCAATAAGATGATCTAATAGCACAATATAATTACAGATGATAGCTTCCTGTGGATAATGACACTGCTCAAAGGCCGTGACGTTTCTGATAACACATTCAGTCGCATCCCCTACTATAAAGGATTGGAGTTCCAAGACAGGTTGCATGTTCTGCAAGCATTTGAGGCATGGAAAGCAACTCAAGATCCATGACAAATTTAAACACGGGCATTTTTCTAATAACCAATTTTTCTGAAATCCAATATCAAGCAGGCATCTATTTTTGACTTTTCTGAATTCCACTCCTGCCTCAGCTAACTTTGTTGCACAAGGTAGACGTTCAATACCTTTTCCAAATTTCCATTTTTGCGGAAGAAGAAAATATCTTAGGAAATCAGTTAAATGTCTGACTTGCTTCCCCTCCAATATCTTCTGGTAATCATCAAAAGAGCAATTTAAACCGGTATCTTCGCAAAAATGTTTGAAGTAATCTACAACAAACTTATGAAAGGACTTGTCCTCATTTTCTTGAACATTAAGAAGGTCTTGGTAGGCAGAATTATATAATTCCTTTAGAACAAAAAATGGAACCTGGTTCTCAAGTAATAACAAGTCCTGCAAAATATTATAGCTTAGCCAAGGTTTCTCCTTCTTTTGGACATGATCAGCTTCTTCTGGGTTTTCCGATTCTTGATTGTCTTCTTCTCGATTTCTCCGTGCTTTTTTGCAATTAAACAGACATAAATCCTGTATCTACCATGTACATTCGAAGTAGGTAGTGCCATTTGAGGGCGAACTCCTTCGTGAGTTTTCCTTAGTCCTCAACAAGTGCTCAATGATAAAAATAGAATCCAAAAGAATAATTTTTATGAATTCTTATACTGTTGATGTTATGGAACTCCTCTGCATAACAATGACGGATACGTACTTCATTCTCTACAATGTATTTTGCAAGATCCTTCTGGTCCTTTTTAGTCCGATATAAGGCTTCCTTGAAATATCTCAATTTCAACTGTTCCATCTTCTTTAACTTTTCTTCATGGTGATGAAAAGGGCCTATTGAAATCAGCACTGGAGTGTAGGGTTCTTCATTTACTTTGTGGAGTTTTTCGGGAACCCTGTAGATACAACAATCGGGCTACTCATCGGGGTCCAGGTCTACGGCTAATGGTACGTCTACAATAATATCATCACTATCTTCAATCTCAACTTCGATGCAGGGTTTCATGAGTTTCATCTTTGTACGGCAGCATAAACACAAAGTAGCTACCTTCCAACAACAATAAATATACTCAGATTTAAAACTAAATTAGTATAATTTGTATCTATTTAGTATCGATACAATATAATTATTTCTCAATACATTTCAACTCAATCACCTAGTAAAATAGAGCTTGACGTTATTTTGAATACCAAGAATTATTTATAATCAATTGGGTTATAAATTTTCCTTCAATTCCTCTTTCATTGTACCTAACCAAAAAAATTTATTAAAAATTATCTTCTATTTTGTCATGAAGCCTAATTTTAATAATATTCATGATTGGAAAAGTCAAAACTATAGTTAAGTACTTAAGTCTTAATTTTTAATTTCTGTTAGATTTATCACACTTATGTGCAACTTTAGGAAAAAAACAATAATATTCAAATTAAACTTCTAGGAAACTAAATTTATATGCTTTTCAAATCCTAAAATTCTAACATTCAAAATTTGAACTTTTTGAAAATGCTGAAGACATGGTATTTCTCTTGTTTAGATACCAAACCATGCTTGAACAAAATAGGCTAGGCTTGATATGTTCCTAAACACTAAAATAATGCTTGTAATAATAATTATGTGAAACGGCATAGTTTATTTTTTTGTAAATATCATCAGAAAAATAAATCAATTAGAGTAAAATTGAGATTTGATAACTAATGCACTTAAGCATTGATTTTTTTTTATATATTATTCTTAAATAAAAGAAGATTATAGACCCTTCATTCGCATAGGATTTGTTTAAATGAACTGTATAGGTGTTTTTATATAAGAATAATGAAATAACATTTTTTTAGTCCAATAATGAAATTTTTATTTCCAAGATTATTACTATCTATATTCATGTTTAGAATTTTTCTAATTTTTCATAGAAAAAGAAAACTTCTACGGATAACATTTGATAGAATATGCATATTGCCCCTTTTAACTGCTCCATTTTTAAGTAATATAAAATACATTAAATAAAAAAAATAACTATGATAGTTATCTTTAATAGTAATATAAATATTTAAAATTTAGCTATTATCTGTTAGAAGTATGTAGTTAAATGATTAAATTTACCATATCTCGATAACTTAAACTTTAGGTTTTGGAACAATCTGTAATTTAACATGGTATCAGAGTGATCCTGAGTTCGATCGTTATCTCCTCCACTCTATCTCCTATTTAAATTCCCTTGTGTTGGGCCTCACATATCTTAAAAGGTAGTTTCGGCCCACACGTGAGGGGGAGTGTTAAAAGTATGCAGTTAAATAATTAAATTTACTGAGTATTAGAAGTACATAATTAAATGATTAAATTTATCATATCCTAATAGTTTAAGCTCTTAGAACAATCGGTAACATTATCAAACAACCCCAAACTTCCAAAATAACCAAAATACCTTTTAAAATAACATAAAACCACCAAATTAACAAAAAAAAATGACTACCCCCCAAAAAAACCATTAAAATGATGGAATATACATCCAACAACCTCCAAAATGTCCAAGATATATTTTAAAATTTCACAAATTTCCCCCCCAAAACTTTTAAAAGCCACCCAAAAAAAAAAAAAAAAAACTTTCAATTTTCATTTTGGAAGTTTCAAGTGTTTGCTATTATCCATCTGAATGTGTAAGTTTAATCAATAGTTTTTGTTATTTGTTTTAATTTTTCCTTTGTACATCTTTTTATTGTGCTAAATAGTAAATTTTTTTCAATAATTTATTTTGATTGTGATTATTTTTTAAGTTAATTTTTTTTAAAGTTAATTGGTAGAAGTTTTTGAATATTAATATTTAAAGTGATAATTAAAGTTGTTATTTAATATCTATATAAAAATATTGGTAAATTTTCGCACACATATCAAAACTAAAAAATGACGAAAATGGGCAAAGATTTTGAGCAAAAATAAGACAACGGCGAACAGAATTGCTAGCTACACGCACTATGTGCACTAAGAAATTCGCC
This sequence comes from Quercus lobata, assembly GCF_001633185.2. NCBI lineage: Eukaryota > Viridiplantae > Streptophyta > Magnoliopsida > Fagales > Fagaceae > Quercus > Quercus lobata. The sequence continues at coordinate 33,215,986 of NC_044907.1, read as the reverse complement.
CTCACATGATTAAAAAAAAAAAAGAGGATTTATGCTCTGTTTATTTTGACATAAAAATATTTTTATTTATTTATAATACACTTTCAAATGAATATATATATATATATATATATACACACACACATAGGGGCGGCGCCACCTTATGGTCAGGGTGGTCCTAGCCATAATTAAAAAAAAATTATACAAAATAATTTAAAATTTTATATTTATCTACCTTTAAAAATTTGGGAACACCCTGAATTTTTTTATGCAAATAAAATTAAATTTTGGTTCATAATTTGAGCAACTTAACAATATATTAGGGTCTTTCAAGTAAAAAGATTTTATATTTTTTTAAATCTATACTACGACTTTACTTTTAGTTATTGCTTTACCTGGCACACTGTTATTGTATGACTACTTTTCCTCAAAAATATTATAATATATATTATACAACTAATTGGTCAAAGTCACGTAAATTTAGTTTTTTTCATGGTACAACTACTTTTCTTTTTTCTTTTTCCGATAATTTTGATTAGAAAAAAATAGTAGTTTTAGTTAATTAAGTGAATAAACTTAAAAAGTTACTTAATTTTTATATAACATCAATTAATTCATTATATATATATATAAAATAAAATTTTATTTTTATGATTATAATTGAACATGTGATTGTCCATTCTAAGGGAATTTGATTAAATTTACACAAAAAGTGTCACTAAATATTATGTTTTTACATTTTGCTATCATATTATTAGTAATAAACTTATTATGTTTTTATTTATATAATTTAAAATTTTATTAATTATATTATTTATGACATCGATTGGACCATCGGTCGGATCTTGGTCCTACCAAAAAACCAGTAACCAGTCTCTTTTCCAGTAACCAGTAACTAGTTTATAAAACCATGGAAAAAAACCAAAAAAAAAAAAAAATTATAATACAACCATTAACAAGGCTCAAACCAAATGCCATTGGAAAAACCCAATACAAGATCAATTTCATCTCAGACTAAGACTATCACTACTCCAACACCAACATGATTACGTTTTAATTCAACAAATATTTAAAAATAAAAAATAAAAAATCCTCAATGGCTCATGGATTCACAAGTCATTAAACAATTCAAACTAAAACTAAAACTAAATCAAACCTAAAGGCTAAAAGGAAATAAGAAACTCACTTACTCTCCACAGCCATCGCCATCGATTTCTATTCAGCAACACTAACAACAACCACAACTAAACTCCACAAACTTTATGTTGTAAAACTTTATTTTCTTTTTATTAGATTTTGAAATTTATGCTTCTTGAGGAACATCTTAGAAAAAATTCCTAGAGCCACAATTGTATATATATATATCCTAAGAAAACTACTTTTTTTTTTTTTTTTTTTTTTTTTTTTTTTTTTTTTTTTTTTTTTTTTTTTGGGTTGGAAGGATCCTTAACATTTTTCACTTTGTAACAAACAGATTTCCTGGTAATCTGAAAATAATTTTGGTTTGATTGGGATTTTATTTCACACCAAATGTCTACAATGGTTTTCAGAAAATATTTTACGCACGTCAAACCCAAACCTTTTCTTTTTAATATCAAATTGAGGTGATATTTGGAGTTTCTATATAATTATTTTAAGTATTTTTCCTTGGGTACGTACCATATGCTTACCCTACAAATTAAAAGTAACATTTTTCTTCTCATAAATCATTTTTATCGTGTAAATAAAATTTAATCCTGAATTTCTGGTGCAGCTAGCAGACAATAAAAGATTTTTTTAAAATAATTGAAGTGACTCTGAACTAACAGTAACTGATACTCTCACATCCACCTTCCGATGGGGAAAAAAAAAACACCAAATAAATATAATGCGTGCCCTAATACTTATTAAAGGAAATTAGTTGAAAAAAAAAAAAACAAAAAAGAAGAAGAAGAAGAAAACAACCTTGCAAGGTATATTTTTTAATTAAAACCCTGAAGTACACGATACAAAACATGAACTCAATTAAATTACTAAATTATCAAATTTTGGCGAAATTTATCTTGAAGAACAAAAATGAAGTGAAAGGATGTGGCAAAGAACCTGCAAATGTTATTTGAAAGAAAATGCTTGAATACTTTTACTCCAAGAAACAGCACAATCTGAGAGAGATAATGTCCAACGAAGCAAGGATAATAATCTTTGATTCTCTCTCTCAGATAAAACTCACTCATCTAAGAAAGTATCTTCTACTATAGCTCACTTCATAGCAACCTTAAAATCTTCTTACGCTCCTACTTATTGAGTGATTCTCTCTCTCTCTCTCTATCTCTCTCTCTCAAACAAAATTAAATAGTTTTAGGACCACAAATTATTTCACAACTTTTTTTGTCATAACTTGAACGTAGTAGACTTAAACTCGCTATTATTTTCTTCAGTAATTACACTCTACAACGTCACAATTATAGCTTATAATTGTGAAAAATTTTGTGATCCTACAAACGAGAACAGCACACGTCATAACGACTACGTCATTCTCATAAACTTACAGGATGGTACCATACGGGACCATTGCCAATGTCGGTTTTTCACTGAAGACAAGAATGATTTAATGTTGCGGACGAAAACAATCAAAACGAAGAAGGCCCACGCCCCATGGCACGTCAAAATCTTGCAATCGCTTTTAGTCTTTGTGTGGCAAGAAGAGAGACATGATCCATTCACACACGAACTGAATTTTTTCTGATAAACATCACATGACTTGATTTACTTGCATCTTATTCACAGAATTTTTAGAAATAGGTTGTGAGCTATGTGGAGCTTGGTTATGCGGTTCGATACGAGATGTGATATAAATATATATATATATATATATATATTGTTGCTTCAGATTAGGGTTTCATGTGTTGAAAAATGCACTATGCAGTTGCCTATGTAATATGTATCTTTCTCTCGATACAGGGAAAAAAATCACTACAACTATGTGAACACAGGTATATACATTGCAGAATCAAGTAAATCTTTATATTGTGTGATTGTTTCTTTGCATAATTTTTACTTTATTTTTCATTTCACAAATTTCTTGGAATCAGTTTAAATTCCTAACGATAGGATTTGAGTCATGTCCTATAAGAGAAATACTTGTCGCATCACAGGAGATGCATGCACATGTGAATCACACCTTTTTTTTCTTTTTTCTTTTTTTAATAATATAAAAAATTCTCAAGAAAAGCTAAAGAGTAAAAATAGTTACATACTCTTTATTATACACTAGTCATACAGACACTGTCACATGGGCTGAAATCTACTGGAATTGTGTTTTGAAAAATAAAGTTTTAGAAAAGGAGTAAGTGTAGAGTACGTCATAATCACTGTGGAATAATATTTTTCATAAACTAAAAGGCTTTTGGCCTTGAACACAGGTGCACCAAGTTAGTAGTCAGCATTGTCGTCGTAGTTAGGTACTCAAATTTAAGGCAAAATTTAATGTGACTAGTCTCCCTTTAGTCGAAACAGTCGAGATCTTTATTCATGGGGGTTGTCAAAATTAAGGCTGTTCGTCCTTGTTAAGACCCAAAAATTAATAGTCCTCGGTAAAAGTTAGCACCAACTTTCTGTAAGGTTGCTAAAGTTTTGGGACAATTTTGGTACACCTATGGAAATTTAAAGCTAACAAGTTCATTATTATTATAGATATTAAATATAAAATTTTGGTGGACCTATCGGTTATAATGGCGGGATTATATATCCGCTAACGTGAATTGTGAATGTCTTTACGCTCTATGCACGAAGAAAAGTGGGCAACTAACTTTATCTTTTCATTTTTTGAGATTTTATTCTATGCAATTAAATTTCCAAGTCAAATTAAATCCAATTGCCTAATCCTATTATTTCGTTGGTTTTTTCTTAAACGGTTTCTTTTAGATCTATTATGGCCCAAAGCTGTTGTAAACTCAAACCTTTGTAAGCTTGTACTTGCAGGTCAAGTAATCCAATATTACTTTTTTTTTTTTTTTTTGAGAGAAAGTAATCCAATATTACTAGGATAGGTTTTTTTACAAACATGATCTCATATACAGTTTATGATGTGAATATTAATTCAGTTTGCTCTCTTTTATTGTGGTATAATAAAGTGGTCAACTTTGTATTAAAAGTCTTCTTCATTTTGGTTAGAGAAATGAAATATTTCAACAATAATCAATACTTCTATAATTAGTTAATAATATTTTCATAAACAGTTAAAATCCATATATATTTTATAAGTTCTATACGTTAGTCATAATAGATTAGCCTAATATATTAAGACAACAGGATGTATTGTGTATAGATGGTGTAAAAGACAATGAACCATTCTTTCAATTCTCACATATCATCATCTATATAATAACTAATAGTCGAAACATTTGACTTTTTGTTGACCATGTCTCAATGCGCCACGTTGCTATACAAATTACTGTCACCTTTACATTTAAAAAACCTAAAAAGAGGTGACTTTTGGTTCGGTGGTTTATGAGAAACAATTTTCAGATTCTCTTCATATTAAAAGTTTCTCAAAAAAAATTAAGTTCTTATTCTCAAAGAAAAAAAAAAATTCAACGTTTTGACTCTTGGGTAGCAGTTACAAATCCGTTTCATATTCTTACCTATAAAATGCTAAATAAAAAAAAAAAAAAAAAAAAAAAAAAAAAAAAAAAGATCAAACACTTTACTTTGTCTCTCTCCGTATACGCTCCTCTCTCCCTTTCTCTCTCTCTCTCACTCTCTTCCGAAATGTATTTCCTATGCACAATTTTGAAACAATTTCTCTCTATTTGGTTGAAAAGCTCAGAAAAATGGCTTCTCTTTTTGATAACACCGGCCAGCAATGTGATAATAATATATATATATATATATATATATATATATTTTAAACTCTATTTCTGCCCAACTTATATTAATGAAAGCCTTCTTCTCCCTAGGCTGCCTCACGATAAAACCTAAACCTCATCAAGAACAAACCTGATATGTGCAGAGGCATTCGCTACCCAAAAGTAAAGTCATACCATCTTGGATCAATGGGAAGTCTCTACAGTTTCCACACATTCAAGTGAGTGTTGCGTCAAAATTTTTCGATTCAATTTCTCCAAATGATTCCACCAGCTTTGAATCTTTCTACTTAAGATACCCCAAACGCATCAGATTAGATCTCCTTGGTAAGATCACCTTGAATCCTCAATCTTCACTGCATTCTTCTTTTTTTGTTGTTGTTATCCTAATCTATTTGCTAATGAATAATTTGTGGTTTTTTGTTTCCATTCTGAACATTCTTGAATTTGGATGAAAGACAAAATAAATTTGAGGGTCAAATTTTTGGGATTTGGGGTTCCTCATTAGGGTTTGCTGCAATTATAGATTTCAATTCCTAATCTGTTTTCCTCTTTGTACTTTTTTTGTTTTTTCCAGGAAAACACCATTACAGTGGACAATTATAGATTTTATACAGTTACAATTAAATTTCACTTTACATTTCTTTAGACAAAAATCAAAAACAAAAAATTCAACTTCCTTTTGATTCTTCACCCTCTCTTTTTAAACGGTGGTGAACCTTTGGTTTTTACAAAAACATTTTGGGAGTTGTAATGCTGTGTTCCATTTTAGTTTTTTGATTCAAGTTATTGAGTCATATATCAATCTAGGAAATTTTAATTCTCTTTTACTGGACTCACTTTTTTCAGATTTCCAATTGAAACTTCCAAATTGGGCGAAGGTGCATTATTCAGAAAACTTTCTCAAACACCTCACACAATCGCACATCTTTAGAGAAACAAAAGAATGTCTAAATTAATCTATAGAAGCAATGCTCTGCCTACGTAGTTAAAAAAAAAAAAAAAATCGGTGGTTTCATATCTCTTCCCCAAAAAAAAGCTTCTTTCTTCTCCCTCTGTTTCTTTACGTTCTTCTCTCTCTCTCTCTCTCTCTCTCTCTATTCCTGCAACAACTTTGAAACATTTTCTCCACACAAGTTTTTCCCTTTTTGCAGAAATACTCAGAAACAAGACTTCTTTTCTACTTTTTAAAAATAATTAGAACAACTGAATCAATATACATAGCAGCGAAAATTATCTGAAAAAGGAAAAAAGAAAATTGAGTGAGAGAGAGTCTGTAAGATTTTGAAAGGTAAGTTTTTACAAAATTTCCCCTTTATTTTTCTGGTTCTTAATTTATTCTTCTGTTCATAAATGGTCGATTTTGTATTTACATAATTTAAATTTTACTATTAATTGGCTAATGAAATTTGAGGGCATTTGTCGAGGAGGAGGAAGATAATCAGTGCTATATGTTCAAAGTCCAGCAAGATTTGGTTTTTGAGATTAGTTTATGATTAGTTTTAGGGTTATTTTACAAAAGAAATACAGTTGACAAAAATCTGGATAAATAATTAATGAAAAAAAAAATATATATATATATATATATATATATAAGAATTTGTTTTTGTTGCATGTAATACAATAGGTGTTGAACAATTATTGTATTACAATATTAGGGGTGAATTCATTGAATTTTGAGTCATTGTTATTCTATTTTAGTACAATGCAGCCATATAGATGCGTTGAGAGTTGAAAAGAGTTTTAGTTTCAGTTGTTTCAAGCATTCGAATTTAGTTACCTGCTTGGTAAATCTTTGTTTTAAGGCATTGAAATAAAAAAAAAGATATGTTATTTATTTGCTTATTATTTTGACACAACCTATTATTTGAGAATTGAACATAGTGAAAATGGCTGCTTTCCTAATTGTTCCCCAAAAAAAAAAAAAAAAAACAGCAATATCACTTTTTTTTTTTTTTTTTTTTTTTTTTTTTATGCCTTTGGTTTGATACCCTTCAAAATTTGTATTACATGCTGAAATTGGTAACATAAATGCGTGTATGTATGTTTTGTTTGAAATGTAATTTTCCAATTAGTTTTTGTTTAGATGGTTTTCCTTGCCCCGTGTTTGATGTGGAGCAACTTAGATGGTGTAGACTCACTATGTTCATATTTATTTTTGTATCGTAGATAGTTTAGCCTCACTATATGCATTTTATCTTTGCATCTTATAAGCCTTCAAAGAGATGAATGGTAATATCCCTTCTCTGATCTTGAAAACTTGCTGGTTTGTCAAGTAGAAATTAATTAATTTGTCAATCTTACTTATTTTAAGATAAGTGCTAATCAAATTTAGAAGCTTTGCATATTACACCAAGAGCAGCAGCTTTTGTATTTAGATTTTTTTGAGATTAGAATGGAGTATTTCAGTTACAAAGGAAGTGGGTCTACCACAAGCCAAAAAATATATAAATACATAAATAAAGAATTTTTTTTTTTTGGGATTACATCTGATGTAATTTGTTGGAGCTTAACCTCTAAGAGAATGTGGAGTGCATAATATTGCTCCAATATTCATATTAGCTGTAAAGGATTTGGAGTTAAGTTTTAATTTTGGAAGCTAATAACCTGTTGTTTTACTAATTTACTTTGATCAAACACAATCTGTATTTTGTATGTTTCATTCAAGCCATAAGTGGAAAATTGTTGTAATACCCCTTTTTTGCTTCTTTTGTAGGAAAAAAAAAAGTTTCCATCATTGGTATTGAATTTTTTTTGTATCATCCAACTTAAAATTCATTTAAAAATCTGTAATATGCCTTTTAGTTTTGCATAGTGATAAAGGTGTTCATTAAAGCTTGCTATTTGTTAAGTCTCTCTCAACCCTCTCTCTGAATCTATGCCTCAAATTTATAATATCTAATACCATGCCCATCCTGCGTAATCATATATAACTAAGTTATACAACTTATATTTTAGACCAAGTTACAATTTCAATAGCAAATACTATCATAGGAATTATATTCGTAACCTTTTGTAATTTCCTATGTTAAAACAAAGTTCCAAACATGTTTATATCTATAATTATTTATAGCTGTGAATTGGCTTTCTCATGCTCAACCTTTTCCACGATGATGCAAAGAATTATTGTTGTTCTTAGCTTGTATGGATCATATCATTTAAGTTTTGCTTTTGCCTTTGTCTTTGTTCTTCTGCTTGCAATATTCTAGCTAAATATAGGCATATTTGTTTCTCCGTATTATTGTAGTTCTTAGCATGTATGGATCATTCTTCTTCAATTGGTTTATAGCAAAGAGAGGAGATTTTAGAAGGAGAATGCTTGGGTCAAGATTGTCATAGCATTAACCGTGATAGCTAATTGTGGTTGCTATCGGTTTATGTGTAAATTAAATGTCTAGAACTAAGATAGATGTGGCAATAGTGTTTATTGAAATTCTGGATAAATTGAATCTTTAGGTGCATGATTTACAATTAATATGAAGTTGTATGTTTTTATTGTTGCAAAATCTTATTTGGATTTTGGCTTTGAGCCTAGCTAGGTAAACATACAAAGGTTGCAATTCTTTGTAAATAGTTTTCCCTTTATTTTTTTCGTTCTTTTAAATTTTTTCTTCATGGGCAAATTAACCTCTTAATGATTCCTTTAGCCTTTTATTTTTATCAAGAGGTTGATTAATTATTTTTTTTATTTAACTATCCCGTGCATCGCACGGGTTAGCGATTAGTATATATATAACTGAAACCTCTGAAACTCTCATAATTTTTCACGTCAGCATTTAATTATTTTTCTATTTTTTAAATTTGATTTAAAAATAAATTTCTTTTTTCCCCCACCAAATACACGTTACAAAACCTGATACCTCTTTAAAACCAAAAAACCAAAAAATCTCTCTTTTCTTCTGACATGCGAACATCTCCTTCCCCTAAACCTAAAACTCACCCTTTCCTTCCTCCAAAATCAAAACCCAAAACTCAAATTCTCCCACTGTCGCCGCTGCCACCACGGATTGCTGCCACCATGGATCACGCACCACTGCATCTTTTGGTTTTCCTCTCTGTATTATGTGACTCATTCTCTGTCTATTATTATTTTCAATTGGAAATCAAACTCCATACCCAAAGCCTAGGTACGCTTACTTTCCCCTTTCTCTTTTCTCTGAATTTAAGTTTTCAATTGAAACCAAACAAAGGAAAGGTAGCCTACTAAATGATGCAAACAAAGGAAATGTTTCTCCCTCCCTCTCTCTCTCTCTCTCTTTCTCTCTCTCTCTCTCTCTCTCTCTCTCTCTCTTATAAAAATGGATATGATTTAGGCTTTGGAATTATAGTCTGATTGGTTTTGATTTAGGAAGAACAGATGCTTGACATTGATTTGTAAAGCCTTTGCTTTTTTTAATTAGGGTTATTTTAGGCAAGGTACTAATGGTCGTCTTTCTTTGATTTTTTTTTTTTTTAATTCCTCAGTTTAAATTATTTAACAAATTTACCATCTTTGGCTCATATATTTGTTTCACGTTGACCCATGGTTCTTTACAATTCAAATATCAGTTGCTATTTTGGATTCTCAATTGTTATTCAGGTTTATTGCATTAGAATCAGTAAGTAGAGTTATTTCTTTGGTGTGATTGTAAACTTGTAATGTAAGCCTACTGTGGGAATTTGATTGGGCTTTTGATTTTGTTGGGTTCATTTGATTGATAATATTGGTAGATATATGCCAATATTTTGCATCATATTTCTGCTTTTTAGTGGGAAGATACTATCTTCAGGTGCTTTTAAGCTTTATATTATGTTGGTTGCTTTATTAAGTTGGTCTTATTTTTTATAATAAACCATATTGATAGTGGTAGTTACATGTGTTTTATGCAATTTAGCTTCTTGAAAGTATGTTTTTGGAGTTGCAATTTCAACAAAATTATTAATTTTATGTTCCAATTTTGTTTTAGGCCCTTTTGTTCTGTTATAGTTTTTAGTGATTTTGATGATGCCAAAAATCGTTAGTAAGTCGCACAATCCTTATGTTCTCGAGATAACACCTGTGAAATAGAAACAAAGAAGACCTTGTAGAGAGTACCGGTATGGTACCGGCCAAATACCCTCCGAATGTTAAGTTATTAGAAAACTTTCACAACTCTAGAGTGCCAGAGCTGGGATAAATTATGCATACCTTGATTTGTGAGGGTTTTGGGGTTTTTATAGTAGCATAGAGTTGACACCCATTCCTTGGCGGAGAGGGTCTTTCCTTGTAGGGAAGATCCTCATTAATCCGCACATCTTGCGGGATCTTTTCCTTGTAATAATCTTCTTAATTAGGGTTGACTGTGGGGCACAAGATATTTCCTTATATACTCGTGTATGGAGGCCAAGCAAGGCCTTGTCAGACCCATCAAAGTTTCCTTCATCTCCGTTAGCTTCCTTTTGTCAGCTTCCTATCCTGTCTAGGCCTTTTGGTCGACCCATACAGGTGTCGTGATCTTAAGGTGGAGTCGTCGGCCCTGAGGTGGTGTCATCTATGCCCCTGAATGTACAAGTAAGGCTAACAAGTTCATTTGGGACCGTCAGCCTCATCTTACGTAAACGAGTTTATTATCCATTTAGAATCATCCTTATCAACTGCCCCTTAATCTATAGTTCCATCGACTCTAGCTGATGGATTATGGAGTTTGATTTGTATCTTTTCTATTTGTTCAGGAAAAGGTGTATTCGTTAATGGTTCCTCGAGCAGCCATCATTTAATGCATAGGACAGGTGGCATAGGTTTGTTGGCCTCGTTTCTGAACAAAAACGTTACTTCGTTTCCCGTGTATTTTTGTCCTATTAATATCTCACATCTTCCTCATATTTCTCCTTATTTCATCTATGTAAACCTTTAAGGGAAAAAAGAGTTGTTATCCATCACTCTATCTCCATCAACTTGTGGGTCCCATCATCTCCGGAATCGTTACTTTATTTTGTAAGTCCTCTTTTCCCTTCATTTTCTTTCTTTCTTTCTTTTTATTTTGGCTCTTGTAGCTTAGTCAGGGCTTCTATAGAGACCCATCAAATAGGTTCTTAGATTACTTCGTCGCTTGTAGGTATATAGATGTCTAAAGAAGCGATGAGTGAACAGTCGTCAGTCTGTGAGGGAGCGGGCTACAACGAGGTCTTTCAGTCAGGTGATGAGCCCGAAGAGGGCTTTTCCTAGTTGTCAGAGGAGGAAACATCTACCCATTCTCCTAACGACAAAGTGGAAAGTTATGACGAAGGGGAAGGTGAGGAAGAAGAGGGAGAAGAGGGCGAGGATAAGGGTGATGAGGGAGGAGAGGATGAAGAAGATGACGGGGACGAGGGTGAGGTTGATGGGAGAGCCTCTGAAGGAGGAAGTTCAGGAAGCCCCAGGGATGGCCACACTCATCCATTTATTCTCCCCAAAATGTGGACCGTCAATGACTTTAAGTCGACGATGACGGCCAACATCTTCAAGAATTTACAGGACCGTTATCAAATTCCTAACCATATTCCAATCCATCTTCCTAGGAAGTTTGAAAAGTGCTACTTGGGGAAGACCGCGGACATCGACATGTACGATGCCATGTCCGTGGCAGGACTGAGGTTGCCACTGACGGCATTGCACCATCAGTTGGCCAATTTTCTTGGACTATCCATCAGCCAGGTTGTTCTCAATGCTTGGAGGATATTCATTGGAGCTGAGATTCTCTAGGGTTTTCTTAGTGGTGGGAATCATCAGCTTTCGCTAGAACAGTTCTTTTGGTGCTATAGACCCTAGCACATAGTCTCGCCTTAAGGAATATACCATTTTGCTGCGCGTAAGAAAGAGCTTAGGCTCATGTCAGATATGCCTGATTCCAACAGAAATTGGAAGGGCAAATATTTTTTTGTTTAGGGGGCGGATTAGGTATGCCGTCTAGAGGAGTGGGTAACAATGCCTCATGGCTTCGACAATACTTAGGATATTGTCAAAGTCTCAGGTCTAGCGTCGTCAAATTTTTTTTTTCTTTCTCTGTTTATTTTGTTAAGTATTTTAGTGTCGTCGTTCTTCTTTTTCAGCCAGTGTTCGTCCGCACATAACTGTTGAGCAAGAGGCTTTTATACATTAGGTTCTTTAGATTCCATTTGATGAACGGAAGTGTAGGGACTTAATCACTCTTGATACGTTGCATGCCTATTGTGGTGGTCTAGAGCTGACGCCTGCAGCACATAGATTGAACAGTTACTCTCGTCGGTGTAAGTCCTTCCTTCCTTACTTATTTCTTCCTGTTGTTTCCTTATCGTCTTTGTGTTTAACTCCCGTCCTTTTTCCTATTGTAGAAATGGAGGCAACCAAACAAAGAGCGTTGGTGAGGGCGTCAGCTACGACACGTAAAAAAGATGATAAGGAGGAGGGGAAGGAGGGAGCATCTTTGTCGGCCCCTAAGGTCATTGGGAAGGGGGCACCCAAGGGAAAAGTTGAAGGGAAGGATGATCGTCCCCTTAAGAAAGGAACGATCACTCCTGGCGACAAACAGCCGAAAAAGCTGTCGCCCCTGAAGCAAAGTCATGGAGTTGGCAAAGGCTTAATGAGAGGAGCTTGTCATCTCCTTATAAATAAGGGATACACCGTCGAGATGGTTGAGTCAATCATCAAGGAGACGGACCTGTACCTTTGCGCCGAGCAGGAGATGGAGGATTTGGGAGCGTCGGGTCTGTTTGACCTCTCTAGGGAATGTACCTTTCCCAGACTCTTTTATTTTTTTGTTTATTCGTCAGCTAACAGTTGTAATTCATTTTCAAGTGCTAGTGCGCATGAAGGCGCTCCAAGATAGGTGCGTTGCTGAGGAAGGGGTGCTTGGCCGTCTTAGGAAGCGCAATAAAACCTTGAAAAACGAACAGGATCAATACAAGGATGTCTTCTATACTCTCAACAAGGAGGTGAAAGAGCTGAACGAGAAGTTGAAGGACGAGACCCGTCAGAAGGAAAAGGAGCAAGAGGCTAAGGCGACCTTAGAGAAGGAGCTGATGGCTCTTTACGGGCAAGTAGAGACAGCTAGGGCTGACGCCATAACAGAGTTCAAGGCTTCACAACCTTTCATTGATGCCTATGCCATCTACTATGGTGACGGGTTTGAGGATTACTTGAAGCAGGTCAAGTTCGTCTACCCACACTTGGATCTATCCAAGGTCACCATGGACGACCCCCAGTCATCGACCCCTACGGGTGATGACACCATCAATAAGGAGATTGAGGACTCTACCTAGTCAGAGCGAGATCCACAAGATGGTGTAATTCTTGCTCAACCTGCCGTGGAGAGACCCGTCACTCCCTTGATCCCGTCTACTGAAGCTTCTCAAGATGCTGAAAACCCTTCTACTCAGGACGCCCGGGATCCTCCTTCCAAAGATGATGAGAACCCTCCAGCTCAGGATGTCCAAGGCCCCTTAGTTTAGCTTTTTTTATTTTTAATGATAATTCCTTATGTATTTCATCCAATTTCCAGACAATATTAAGTGCCCTTTTGTTTTTGGGCCTTGTTTGTAAAGACTTTACTTTATTTATAGTATATTTTTTTTATTTTATGTTCGTTGCTTTTAGCATGTGTGGATTTTTATTTGTTGATATGCGTATGTCCATCCATTCTTGTGCCTATATGTTAGGATGTATTTGTCCCTTAAAGGACTTGGTAAATAACTAGGATGAATCCGTCTACTTTGGTGTACTCATCCACCTATAGACTAAATAATGAACTCGTCCACTTAAACTAGATAACGAACTCGTCAGCTTGTGGATTTGGTAATGTCAAGGTATCCCCGTGGGATTAACTCGTCTACTTGTGGACCTAATAATGAACTCATCCACTTGTGCACTTAATAATAAACTCGTCCACTTGTGGATTTGGCCATTTCACAGCATCCCTATGGGATGAACTTGTCCCCTTGTGGACTTGAATAATTTCAAGTCATCTTCATGGGATGAACTCGTCCACTTGTGGACCTAATAATGAACTCGTCCACTTAATTTCAAAGCATTCCAATGGGATAAACTTGTCCACTTGTGGGTTTAAATAATTTCAAGGCATCCTCATGGGATAAACTCGTCCACTTGTGGACCTAATAATGAACTCATCCACTTATGGACTTGGCAATTTCAAAGCATCCCAATGGGATGAAATCATTCACTTGTGGGTTTAAATAATTTCAAGGCATCCCCATGGGATGAACTCGTCCATTGGTGGACCTAATCGCAAATGTAGTTTTGTAGATACACATATATACACAGAATATATCTGAATAACTCCTCTTATTATGCGTGTAAAAAATTGTCCTTGAAAGAATGAAAAGCTACCTTTATGGCTTAAAAAGTACTACAGGTAGTCAAAAATTAACTAAAGGGAAGTAAGCCAGTGGCAAAAATTAACTAAAAAGAAGTAAATTGGAAATGAGGAGTGTTGCTCTTCTGCCATTGTCTACTGGTAGTATTTTTTCAAGTACTCTGTGTTCCATGGATGGTGTAGCTTTCGTCCATCTAGCATCTTTAGGTGGTAGGTGCCTTTCCTTTACCATGAAGCAATCCTGTAGGGTCCCTCCCAGTTAGGACCAAGCTTTCCCTAGGAAGGATCTCTTGTGGCACCCGTTACCTTCCTCAAGACGAGGTCTCCAACTTTGAAGTATCTTTGTCTGACTTTGGAGTTGTAGTGCTTCGCTATGAGATCCTGGTATCGTGCGAGTCTTTGTTCGGTAGTTGTTCTGACTTCGTCCACTAGGTCAAGCTGTAGATGCATGGCCTCGTCGTTCCTTCTCTCATCATGATTGTCCACCCAATAGCTTGTGAATCCAACCTCAGCTAGGATAACTGCCTCGCTTCCATACGCTAGTCAAAAAGGCGTCTCTCTTGTAGGTGTTCTGGCTATTGTCATGTATGCTCATAGTACGCTTGGCAACTCTTTTGGCTATATACCCTTTACCCCCTCGAGCCGAGCCTTGATGATTTTAAGCAAGGATCGGTTTGTGACCTCAACTTGTCCGTTGGCTTGAGGGTGGGTGAGGGAGGAGTAGTAGTTTTTGATTCCCAATTGTGAGCAAAAGCCCTTGAAAGAGTCGTTGTCAAACTGCTTCCCGTTATCTGAGACCAAGACTCTAGGGATCCCATATCTGCAAACGATGTTCCTCCAAACAAAACTTTGCACGTTCTTCTCTGTGATAGAGTTATAGTGAGAAAGAGGGTGAAGAACGAATGTCATAACCATGTTCAAAAACTGAGGACCTTTGCAAAGTCCGAACAGTAAGTGAATTGACGCTCACCCCAATCAGAACGGCGCTCACAAAAATCAGATTTGAGCTCATCTTTGGACACAGTCCTCAGATGCTCACAATTAGGGTAGTCAGGAAACTCTACCCTAGGAACACGGAGCACATCCACAACAAGCTATAGTATGATAGCAATGCACATACCTCGAAAGCGAGTGTGAAAGAGAGGTATTGAAAAATCAAATCCATGCATGTAAAAGAGAGATTCGAAGCTTACCAAGTGAAGAAAAACTTGTAAAAGCTTGAAGAAACCTTAAGGAAGAAGTTTGGAGTGAGTGAGAGAGGTTTGGGAGGTGAAAAACATAAAGCTATCGAGAGAGAGATCGAGAGAAATGAAAACCAAATCGCACAGAACCTATATATAGAGGTTGAGTAAATCTCGATAGATAGAGGTGTCGAGACATCTGTCGAGCTAGATGTCGAGAAAACAAAACATTAACAGATGAAGCTGTCGAGAATCTGTCAAGGGACAAATCAACAAAAGGCTAAAGGAAGCTTGATCGATCCACCAACTATCGAGAAGCTATCAGGGATCTAGAAGAAATCTCGAGCTATCCACTACATGTCGAGAAGCTATCGAGATTGCGATAAGAGGAAGATGAAAAGCTCGATAGATAGCCAAGTGTCGAGGAGGTGTCGAGAAGCTGTCAAGATTGCTTAAAAACAGTTTTTCAAGAAGGGAAAAACACAGATATGAATACAATCAAGCATGTAACTCAACCAAGGATCCAAACAGCATTTTAAGTTTTCAAAATCATCTCTTAACAACAATTTTAAGCACATAGATCCCACACACACACACACACACACACATACACACACACACACACACACACACACAACAATTCTAATCAATTTTATATTAAAAACAAGTTAAGACAGTGTAGTGAGTATACATTAACACATGTAAATCTTATGATGGCCAAATCACATTGTACCTGCACATGTATCAAGAGTAGCAAAGAATATTGCGTGTTGTGTGTGAAAAACACCGCAAGATTGCATAAATATACACATGTTATGATGATTTGAGATATGAAAAAATCACTTTAACTCACACACAATCATAACTGTTTGATGGAGACTATCACCTTCAAGATACATCTTATAACTCCCATATCTCCTAGAATACATGCTTGCAATCTTATTTAAAGCATTTTGATTTTTTTTTCTTTGCATATTTTTCTTTTTAAGCAAATCATGCACGGGCATATAAGAGAGAGAAAAGAAATACCCAATTATGTTAAGCATTTGACATTCCAATTTTGTTATGCTGAAGTACACAAATGTCATTGACATTGCACTTTTGCTATGCCGAAGCATACAGATGTCATTTCATGATTGGCGGGCAATAATGGTGAGATGGTTATTTATGCATTTTTCTTAGGATTTTCTAGTCCTTTCCATCAAAAAAAGTGATATGAGTGTTAAGTATAAGAGATTACTTAATCTTATTAATCACAAACAAGAGCCACAAAGGTCACTTGCTTAATTGTGCATATAGATGCTCATCTAAGCTACAAAAAATACAAAATTTAGAAAACTTTGTTTCAATGGCCATCCAAGGTACACAAGTACCAAAGTACACAAAACACACATTGTTTTTGTATTTTTCTGATACCACTTGATAGGCCAAAAACATATTAACCCCTTGTGATGAATTAATTGATTAATTAGCCAAGTTTATTAATTAATCAAATTAACATGTAAATGCGTGGTAGCACAAACAAATCACCAATTAAATTAAGTATGTAGCGGAAAATAAATTGACATGGTGATTTGTTTATGAATGGGGAAAACCTACACGGTAAAAACCCCATCGGGTAATTTTAAGATCACCACTCCCGAAATTCTACTATTATCACAACAAGCGGTTACAAATAAAGGAATCCCAGTACCTTATACCAACTTACAGTTGAACCCTTACCCCAATACCCAATTGGACTTGTTCTGTAGTGACAATTTCTCCTTTTGATGCACGGCTCTCAGTACGTGACTAACCAATTACGCAGATCCTAGTACACAACTTCAATCACTAACTAGAGAAGGTTGTTGGCTACAAAGTTCTCCAGTTCATTCCAACGATGAAGATTAAGAAGATGTTTGGTCACAAAACCCTACGGTGCACAAACACAGCAACTTCTTCACAAGAATGATGAATTAGGGCAAAACTTTGACTCCAGTCACAAATTGCTTGAACAAACTTTGCTCAACACTTGTGCAACTTGTGTTCTCTTTGACGACCTTTAAACTAATCTTTTTATATGTCTAGGGTTGTGAGAAAATAAAACCCAAACATATAATCATGGATTAGAGTTAAAACAGAATTGAAATTCTGTTTTTCATAAACCTCGACAGATCCCTATCTGTCGAGCCACGAGGCTGAAACAGCTTCTTAAGCTCGATAGATGGCTAACTGTCGAGCTTTAATGACATGTACTTTTCAGACTTGAATCTTGGACACACTTACATGGCTTTAATACCTGATCTTGAAACATAGTTTCTTGAAGTATTAAACACATCCTAAATCTACCCAAATACAAGTAAAATACGTTTTGTCAAAGGATTAACCAATTACATAAAATAGTGACATATGTTCCTAACAAGTGAATCACATATGTCTTAACACGTTCAACTCTATTGCCCATATTGCCATTCGTCTGGCGGCTTCAGGATTGCTTAATGCTTGCCTTAGGGGCTTGTCAGTTAAGATGACCTGTGTGGGCTTGGAAGTATGGCTTGGGCTTACAAGCTGCTGTAACCAAAGCGAAGGCAAGCTTCTCTATCGATGGATAGCTCTCATCTACCCCACAGAGTGCCCAGTTGGTGTAGTATACAGACTTCTGCATCTTGTCTTCTTCTCTAACCAAGGTCACACTAACAGTAGTTGGGGATACAGCCAAGTAGAGGAACAGTTCTTCCCCAAGTTTGGAGGGACTTAGCAATGGTGGGGAAGAGTGATAGGCCTTCAGATCCTCGAATGCTTGTTGACACTCGGCCATCCACTCAAAATATTTCTTCAGCGTGTGGAAGAAAGGTAGGCACTTGTCCGTTGCCCTTGACACGAACCTATTCAGCGTGGATACCTTGCCATTGAGGCTTTGTACTTCTTTCACTTTCCTTTGTGGTGCCATCTCTATTATGGCCCGGATCTTGTCTAGGTTGACTTCGATACCTCTTTGAGGCACCATGAAACCTAGGAATTTTCCAGCTGTCACCCCGAATGAACACTTGTTCGGATTGAGTTTCATGTTGTAAGAGTGGAGGGTGTCGAGGTTTCCTTGAGATCATCCAAATGATTATCCTCCCTTTGACTTTTTACCAGCATGTCATCAACGTAGATTTAGACATTTTTTCTAATCTGATATGCGAACATCTTGTTCATGAGCCTTTAATATGTTGCGCTCACGCTTTTGAGGCTAAACGACATCACTTTGTAGCAGAAGAGGCCTTCGCTGGTGACGAACGAAGTCTTCTCTTGATTCGCTTTGTAAATTTTGATCTGGTTGTAACTAGAAAAAGCATCCATGAAGCTCAGTAACTGGTGTTGAGCCATAGAGTCTACTAGGACATTAACCCGTGGAAGGGGGTAGCTATCCACTTCCCGTTGCCTTTCTTGACCATCCCCACATTCGCCAGCCAATCGGGGTAGTAAACTTCTCTGATGAAGTCTGCCTCTTGCAACTTACGGACTTTTTCCGCTATAGCTTAGTCTCGTTCTTGGACGAACACCCGCTTCTTCTGACAGATAGGCGAAAAAGTGGGCGACACATTCAACCTGTACACCATGACTAAAGGGTTGATCCCGAGCATGTCTTCATGGCTCCAAGCGAAGACATTTTGGTTCTTTTTGAGAAAAGTCTGGAGTGCTTGGCGGACCAGTGGACTGGTGAGGGAGTTGATCCTAGTTCTTTGATCTAGTCTGGAGTTGTCGAGAAGTATCTCTTCAAGTCCTTCAATGAGCTCTGCCACCATTCGCTATTCTTCTATGTTCATGGTCTGTAGATGATCATCCATCTCCAACATTGCTATGTAGCACTTGTGTCTAGTTACTTGCTCTCCACGTACTTCTCCTACTCTATACTCGGTGGGAAATTTGATCATCAGGTGGTAGGTCAAAGTTACGGCCTTCCACGAGTTGAGGGTAGGTCATCCTAGGATGGCATTGTAGGCAGACTAGTAGTCGACAACAAGGAATGTAACATCCTTAGTGATCTGCTTAAGATAATTACCAACCGTTACGGACAATGTGACTGCGCTGAGGGAGTATACTTTTGTCTCGCCGAACCCAATGAGTGAGGCGTTGGTCAGGACCAACCGTTCTCTATCAATCCTCATCTGTTGGAACGCCAGGTAGTAGAGGATGTCAACGGAGCTTTCGTTGTCAACCAGGACCCGGTATGTATTGTATTTTCCTACCCATATGCTAACGACAAGTGCATCGTCATGTAGGTGGTGGAGACATCGAGCATCTTCTTCTGAGAACTCAATGTTGGGGTTGTTGATCTGCGCCATCTTTGAGACAAAGCTCGTCAGCTGGACATTTTGAACTATCCTAAGGTAAGTCTTATAGGCCTTTTTGGATGAGCCAGAAGTCATAGTTCCTCCTACAATTAGTCTTATGTCTCCTAGGCCTAGGTCGCTCGTTCTCCCATAGGGCAACCGACTCTTGTGGTCTGTTCGTTCTTTCCTTGCTGACGAACCTATGCAACTTTCCTTGTCTGATTAGAGCTTCTATTTATTGCTTCAAGTCATAGCAGTCAGATGTGTCATGACCGTGATCACGATGAAAACGGCAGTACTTGTCTCTAGACCCCTTATTAGGGTCTCCCTTCAGCTTGTTGGAAAATGTCAGGGCTCTTTCGTCCTTGATTTGCATTAGGACTTGGTCAATTGGGGCAGTCAGTAGGGTGAAGCTTGTGAACCTCCCTGTGGGGGGTTTGGAGCACCTATCCTCTTGTCAGTCTCCAATCCTTGTCATCTTTCATCCCCTATCCTGCCGTGCCTCCTCCTATCTTTCCCTCTTCTTAGGCTTTTCTTTTTGGGCCAACAGCGCGTCTTCCGCGTTCATATACTTAGTTACCTTGTAGAGTACATCCGACATAGTCTTTGGGTTGTTTTTGTATAAGGAAAATAGAAACTTACCCTTCCGTAATCCATTGGTGAATGTAGCCACGAGTATCTTGTCATCAGCTTCATTGATCAAGAGGGCCTTTTTGTTAAAGCGGGTTATGTAAGACCTCAGCATCTCATCCTCCCGTTGCTTAATGTTCATCAGGCATGCAGTGGACTCTTATACTTGTGTCCCCTGATAAAGTGTGAGGAAAACTGGGCGCTTAACTCCTTAAAGGTACTAATGGAGTTGGGCATTAACCTGCTAAACCAAATCCTTGTAGGGTCCTTCAGCGTAGTGGGGAAGGCCCTGCACATGATCTTGTATGCCACTCCTGGTAGGTGCATCAGGGTCTTGAAAGGCTCTAGGTGATCTAAGGGATCCTTAGATCCATCGTAGGTCTCCACTTGTGGCATACGAAACTTTGGTGGAAGGGGGAATGAAGTGATGGATGCAGTGAATGGTGAATCAATTCGATGGACCAACTCATTGAGGTCTCTAGACACCTATCCTCTGAGGGCGTTCATCATGAAGTCCATCCGTTCCTTCATCATCTACATCTCCATGACCATGTGTGGTGGAGCTGCATCTGCGGCAGATGAACGGCTTGTGTCCTGTCGCTTTTGTCTGCTTGGGGCATTGCTACCCTCTGGCCCTTCTTAGTCTCTTCTCTTAGCGCTTGTACCCTTTTGGTCCTCCTCCTGAGTGTTAAGCCTTACATTCTTTTGGCGCAGTTACTCCTCTAGCTCATGGTTTTGCTTGGTGAGGCATTCTACGGTTGCGACAAGAGTCTAAACCTGTCTTTTGAGGGTGGTGGTACGTGGTTCATCCCCTTGATTATTGTTTGTGGTTGCCATCGAGCGAGTAAGTACCATGCAACTCTTCGTCTGGGAAGTGGTAGTATGGCTTATAAATGAAACTTTTCTACAGACAGCACCAACTAATGATGCCAAAAATTGTCAGTAAGTCGCACAATCCTCATGTGCTCGAGATAACATCTGCGAAACATAAACAAAAAAGACCTTGTATGGTACTGGCTAAATACCCTCCAAAGGTTAAGTCAAAAAACTTTCACAACTCTAGAGTGCCAGAGCTGGGGTAAATTATGCGTACCTTGATTTGTAAGGGTTTTGAGGTTTTTATAGTAACATAGAGTTGACACCCATTCCTTGGCTGAGAGGGTCTTTCCTTGTAGGGAAGATCTTCATTAATGTGCGCATCTTGTAGGATCCTTTCCTTGTAAGAATCTTCTTAATTAGGGTTAACTGTGGGGCTCAAGATGTTTCCTTATATACTCATGTGTGGAGGCCAAGCAAGGCCTTGTCAGACCCGTCAACGGTTCCTTCATCCCCGTCAGCTTCCTATCTTGTCTAGGCGTTCTGGTCAACCCATACAGGTGTCGTGATCTTAAGGTGGAGTTGTCGGCCTTGAGGTAGTGTCATCTATGCCCTTGAATGTACAAGGCTGACGAGTTCATTTGAGACCGTCGGCCTCATCTTACGTAAATGAGTTTATCATCCTTTTAGAATCATCCTTATCAGATTTAATTTGATTTTTTTTTTTTTTTTTGGTAATGAATATGTGTTGTGCAGAGAGTTAGAGAGAGAGATCTATGGGAGGCCCTTCACTACTGTCAGATCGGATAATCCTGATGAAGAGATTACTATATTAATTGCTGATCTGACACAACCGGATGAAGCATGGAGTCAAATATTATGTATATGAGATTGTTTTGGTATTAGACAGATTATTATTCTTCTCTTTTAGTCTTTTAGTTTTATACTCTTGCATAGATTGTTTGTTCTTCTTTTTTTGTTATTACTATTTTTTTTTTTATCTGAATGCATCCAAATGACCAATCTTTGGAACTCTGGCATATATATATTTCTTTAAATATGTTTTTTTTAGTTATTAGGTGTCTATGTGTTGGTAGGAACTGGAGCATGACTATGAGAAGAAGAATGAAAAGCCACTTCAATCTGCATATTTTATAATTTTAATGAGAACCAAAACAGTCACAATGAATCTAAAAGGAGATATGCAAAACTTGAAATCTTTGACTTTCAATTCTTTTATTCGTTTGTATATTGTATGACTAAACATGTACCAAACATTGACTTTGTTATCATGCAATTTTTCATAATTGTTGGCTCATTCTAAGAATCACAATGTGTATCACTATTGAACTCTTTTCTTTGTAAAAAAGAAAAGAAAAGGGGTATTTGGTATCAAATGCCGACTGGTAAAAATAAGCTGAGTGGATGTGTTTTATTTGATTAAATGATGGAGATTGCTGACAAATTGTTTCTTATGATTTAGTGTGGGTTTGGATTTAGCATTTCCGCTGAATCCTGCGTCACGTTTTCCTTTTCTTTTCTTTTTTTGCTTTCACGCGTTTAAGGGAGCCAAATTTACTATTCATAAGACAAATTTTACTGTTCACGCACTGTTCTGTCACTGTTCACGCACTGTTCATCATTGTAGTAGCACTGTTTATACATTAAAAAATATTAAAAATGGGTCCCACGGCACTATTCACACATTTAAAAATTATTTTGCTACAATGTTTTCGGTTTTCAGTTTCAGCAATAATAAGTTCAATCCAAACGGACCCTTAGTGTTTATTTGTGGCTTACACATTACAAATAGGTGTTGAATTTTGAAACTTTGCTTAGTTTTAATAGTTGAAGGATGGGAGAGAGGAAGGTGCTAAACAAATACTAGGCACTTGTCTTCAACTCAGAGGATTTTGAGGGGTCAAGCACACATGATGCTCCCCATAAGTAGATGTTATTGGTGACAATTATTTATTGAAGGTTCTGATTCTACTTCAAATGTACAAATGTTTTGCTGAGCTTACCATCAAGACTAATCCACAAAATTTCAACTATATTGTTAAGTCTGGTGCTACCAGAAATTTTGAACCTGTGTGAAGAGGATGAGGTAAAATAAAATAAATAAAAATAAAAGTCTTGCAATCTTTTGCCCATATAACATGGTTTTTGACTAAATATTTTGATTATTCTTTTGATTCATTAGGCAGCAGAGACAATAACCATAAAAAAGAAGTAGGAGAGATGGAAGATGCAATGAAATCTTTAGACAACAAAAACCTTGGATTTGAAAATAAAAATGGACATCATTACTACACTGGATGGGATGAAATCTATGAAGGTATTATTTGCTTTACCAATTCTATTTTTATTTATTAAGGTAGGGTATCTTCTCACAATGCCACAAATGGAGTCTTTAAGTCCCAAATAGCCTCTGTAAATTTTAAGATTGCATGATGATAGATCAAAGTAGAAGGCCATGAAGGTTGTCTCTGGCCTTTTAGGTATAGGTTTTTATTTTTTGGGATGCTCTTCAAAGCATATACTTGGTTATGTGATGGCAATGTTGCTTTTAAATTTTCCTTCAAATTCACTCACTTTCTTAAAGAGATTTCTATTTTCTTTAGTTTATAATATCTGGGTCTTTATTTTTCATTTAACTTTTATGGGTGCAGCTCTTTTTCTTGTATTTCATCGACTTAATTGGCAGACAAGGTACCCCACATGGTACTACTCTTTCTTATCAATTTTCAGCTTCAATCTTCTTGGGTTTAATCCTTATTCAAATATGTTAAAACTTTTAAGGTTTTTTGTTTTAATTGGTGGTAGCTAAGACTTGAGTAAGGATCTTGCAAAATATGCAAAAATGTTAGTAGTAGGGGCTGATGGATGGGCTCTGAGCTGCAAAAAGACTTGGCTCTATCGAGTTTCCAAAATCTCAAAGTTGTTGTTGTTGTTGTTGTTGTTGTTGTTTTTTTTTTTTTTTTTTTTTTTTTTTTTTTTTTTTTTTTTTTAAATCATCACTCCCATGTCATAGGTAATTTAAAAGATGTTACCATATAATAATAATAGAAAATTAGAACAAAAAAAAAAGGTTATTTAGAAGATGTTGAAGCACTAGGGCAAAGTAGGTAAATGAGATCTATCAAGTATTTATCTTCCTATTTAATTTTTTTAATTGTAAGCATATAAAACAGGCAGTCATGAAGTTTTCAGTTGCAATTGTGAAACCTGGGATAGTAATTAACATTTTATGGCTTTTACACAAATTATGAACTTGAAGCAAGGGAATCAATTTTGTAGCCAATTTGTGGTGGGTGTGATCTCTCATCCCCCAATTTTTAGCAAAGACAACATTTCTGGTGGCTGGAATGTCAAAGTTTTACTTCATGCCTTTTCATTTCATTTTTTACAATTTTGTGGAAATTTACAAGGTTGTTTTGGTGTTACAATGCAGAAGAAAGTTCTTGGGAATGATGAGGTTTTGTTGAAATTTGATGAGACGAAGGGTAGGGGGAGTTTTGAGAGTTTGGAGAGTTTGATGGAGTAAGAGGATGGTAGTTTAGGTAGTGCTTCTGAGATTGAATGGGAGAGTAGTGAAATTGAAGTTAAATAGGATGAAAGAGAGAATCATTTTTATGGTATGGCAGTGGTATCTTCTGCATCATCACAATTTGGCATGTTCCAACTTCTATGATTGGTGAGAGCATGTACTGGTGACTGTTTCTTCACTATGTTGGCGTGCTTGACATAGCAGTACGTGATGGAAATGTACGGTGCTCAGGACAACCCCAGAGCCACACTTCCTATTTTGAACTCATGATAGATGCTTCCAAGACACCTATACCAATTAGGCTTGAGCTTGGTGGAGAAATGCATTTATTGTGTATGAAGATGTGTGTGTGGATCATGTATGATTCCTTTTGAAATTTGATGTTTAGCTGGCTTTAAGTCTGTTTGTCGTGTTTTCCCTTATATCTATCAATTGTTCGTGGAAACGAATAGCATGGTAGAAACATAATTAGTGTGCTTTTGTTTAGCTTATAAAAACAATACAGGTAGTTTTTTTTCTCAAGATATGTATATTTTTGTTTTGTCTTATTAAAAGGTTTATTCTTAAATTTCATTTGAGATTAAAGTTAACAATGACTGGCCTTTTTAATTTATCATTATCCTTTTATTGAATCAAATGTATTTATAACTAAGTGTACCATTTTTTTAAAGAAAAAAAAAAAAAAAGAATAACTAATTGTACCAATGAAGTTAAACTTATAAGGAAAAGTGGCCTATGAGTCAGTGGCGAAACGAATGGTGATTAGAAAACAAGTCCAAAGGGCTTAAAACATTATACATACTTGTACTACACTTCTATTATTTGTATGGCACACACACTCCCTATATAAATTATAAAGACAACTAATTATAGACAATATTTTACAGGCTTAACATCTGATGCTTTGACCTTCTGATTTTTAATAAGTAGTCTTTTCAACATAATTGGAATAACTTGTATGCTCTCTGCATATTCAACAATCTAGGTCTAAATAACCAACAACAAAAAATGCCTAAAAAATTAGATATATTCCAAAAGGGCGGCTGTGTCAGTTTGGAAACAACTTATTTAACTTTTTAATATAAGTGTGCTAGAAAATTTGAAGGTTAAAAAGATATAAATAAAAACTAAAAAGTAAAAAGTTGGTTTATAAGCTAGTAACGAGGACCTTGCGGAAACAAGGAGATGGAAGATTAACCACATTACAAGACATGGAAATATAGTTGGTCATAAGCTAGCCACATTGCAAGAAAAAAGGTCTATTACAACTGAAACAATCGTTGCAATAATTACAAAGTCGTTGCAATAAGGTGTTATTGCAACGATGAAAAAGTTGTTGCAAGCCGTTGTAATAAACTCTGAGGCAAAAGGTTTATACAACAAAAAAATCTCGTTGCAATAAATCGTAAATATTGCAACAAACAAGTTGATGCAATAACTTCTTTATTAAAGAAAATAACTTTGTGGCAATAGCTTATTGCTTCAAAGGTTTTGTGAAAAATGTCATAGCTTACTACAACAAATAACCTTGTTGCAATAGGTTGAGGTTTTTTATTTTTTATTTTTTTATATTTTTTTATTACCCTGTCTATAATATAGACATTATATTTAGGAACTCCAATTTAAAGATACAAATTAAATAAATGCAAAAGTCAAAGTACTCCATCAAATTGATATGTCAAAGAACACAAATATATACATAACTTGTTGAGTTTACAATCAAACACATAGTTTCAAAAGTAAATATACACAAATATATACACAACTTATAAGAAAATTTCCTTTTAGAAAGTGATATCCATGCATGCTTCACAACCACTTCATTGGCCTCCACCCTATACAATTGAAGAGGGGAAAAAATATTTGCAATCTATATATGTCTCAATAGAAGCTAAAAAGAAGAAAATATTTAACCAATAGAAGAACATGAAAAAGTATGGAGATTTTGGGTGTGGCATGTTGTGGGTCTTTGGAGATTTCAGGATGTGGCTAGCTAGACTTTGGAATTTGATGATTTTGCTTGTGTTTGAGAAAATATAGTCTTTGGGATTTATTATTTTGTATTTAAGCTGAATTTTTTGGGTCTATTTTTGAAGAAAATTTATAGGTTTATGGGTTCATTGGAGATTGGTTTATTTACTGGGTTTATGGGTTTGAAAGGGTGTCCACGGGTCAGTCTGGGTCGGGTTTGTGCCCAACCCATGGCTGACCCGACAAAATCGAGTGGAGGAAGTTCAAACCTATCGCCGACTTGAGAGGGAGTTAGATCAGAGCGATTGGATTCAAACCAGAACGCGGTCGGTATAAACCGTCCACGGTGGAAAAATTTGGTCAAAATAGTTTTTTTCATACGAAATTTTGCCAGATCTGCCAGAGATCTCAACAAATCTGGTGAGATCTCGCTAGATATGATGAGATTTCCACCAAATTTGGCTGAGATCTCACTAGATTCAGTGAGATATCCCTAAGTCTGTCATAAATCTCATTGAATCTAAAGTATTTTGATCAAAAACTCACCAAAAAAAGCTTGAATTGCCATATTTTGGTAAGGTTCCGGTCGGGTTGGTTGAGGCTAGTTTTAAAGGAGAGAACTCGCCAACCGACCCACCGAAGTTGGTTTATGGGATTTGTAACCCGCTGCCGATCGTTGGAGTTGATTTTTGAGAACTGTAATCCACCGTCGACCGCCGGAGCTCACGAGTTAATTGGATATGTCTTGATTTGGGGAAGAGCATGTTCACACGTTCTTCCCAAAAATAAAATAATGAAAAGCAACAAAAAATATTTTATTAACTATTGATAATTTTAGATTACAAAAACTTAAAATTTAAACATTTTGTTGATGACTTAACTATTAATATTTGCTTTTCTGGAAATTTCGAAAGTATGAAAGATATAAAAAGAAAATGTAATCTAATGATAGATTTGTCAAAATTCACCTCCAATAAAAAGCATATTGAGTGGAGTTGTAGTCTTAAATTACGACCATTCCTTTTTTATTTATTTATTATTATTTATTTATATATATGTAAATATGAGATATGAAATTTTATAATTATGATAGTTATTAATAGACATTTATTATGATTTTTTTTTTGTATACGAAATATTAAATATGCAATTAAATATTAATTATGATAGTTTTAATAGATATTTATTATAATTTTGTCTTTATATGGAATATTAGATATGCAACTTGATAATAATTATGATAGCTATTAATAGAAATTTATTATAATTACTATCTTTATATGGAATAATAAATATGCAATTTGATAATTATGAGAGTTATTAATAAATATTTATTATGATAGTGTTTTTGTATGGAGAACTGTTTATTCCATTTTTCAAAGAAAATATAATGGGGAATTATTTAATTGGGGATTTAAATAAAGAATAGAGTTTAAATTCAAATAAAAAGTACACATATCATAATATTGACATGTAAAATTGTGAAACCATGAAAAATTATGTGGCAAAATAATATTAAGTCAACCAAAAGCCAAACTTACTCAGTTTAGGCCGTGTTTGTAAACGCAGCTATAGGAAACGCAGCTCTATCCTATAGCCATGTTTTTGGGGTCTATAGCCGTGTTTTTGAAATGCGGCTATAGACCCCTTTTTTTGGTAGTGAAGTACTGTATTTTCTTTTCAGAGTTTGGTTAACTAATACTCTTAGAGCATTTGTTAATGGACCATTTTAAAAAGATTTTAATATCACTTTCATGATAAATATAAAAATCTATCAAAAAAATTAATATATTTTTCCTTTTGTCATAAAAGTTTCTAAAAATATTTCCTAAACTAATACCTTAAGGCATCGGTTAACTTTTCCTTTGTTATAATTTATAACTAATATGTTTCTTAGACTAATGATAAAGAATAATAATCTTGGAGTAGACATCATTGGTCGGAATTCTATTGTATCTATATAATTAAAAAAAAATAAAAAAAATAAATCATAGAGGTAAGGATGTAATTTTCACAAAGTAATGATAAATTGTGTCCGTTATCAAAAAAGATTAGTTTAAATGCTTCTATTGTTTTATTTCACAATACGTTCCTTTCAATAAATCAAACCCAACAATTGGTGTTAGTGAAGGATGACAGAAATGGCTCCTTTTTGTGCCTCCTTCTTTTTCTCTCTTTCGCTAGCAATCCTGTGGATTTGCCCAACATATGCTCGGCTAAGTGTGAAGGTATCAGAAAATGAGCTTAAAGTGATTTGCTCTTCTCACGAAGACCCTCCATTCTGTTTGCAAGCCCTCAAATCTGATCCTCAGACACCCCTTGTCGATCTTGTTGGCCTTACCAATATTTCAATTCACTTGGTAGATGTTGCTGCTAATAAAACCCTTGCCCTTATTCGCTCACTCATCATGACTGCAGACCCCGAATTGAAAAAGCATTTAGACGATTGCCTCGAAATGTATGATATTACTATTAGCGAAACAGAAGACGCAAAAACTGCGTTGAAAGCTCATGACTACGAAACGGTAAATGTTGCATCTGATAGTTGCATGACTAATGCTGAAATCTGTACCGATACAACAACTAGTGCACCGCCTCTCCAACAAGAGAACAAAAATATGCGTTATCTCTGTGAGACATTTGTGGTTGTTTCTAATCATCTTTTATGAGATTGTCTAGACTCTAGTTAAATATTTTTGTACGTGTGGCCATGCAAAATAGTATATTTGATATTATCGGTCACTTTCTATTGAAAAAAAAAAAAAAAAAATTTATCTTGGTTTTTGTTGATTCAAGTTGAGGACAGGTACAGATGTGGCATGATCTCCTCTTGGAAACAAGGGCATCTCCACGTTTAACTCGGTGGTCATAAGATCACCCTGACTTACAAAAAAAAATATATATATTAAACCAATTTATTTTAACCACCCAAATAAAATTATTGAATACCCTGACTTGAGAATCACAAGAATTTTAGCTCAACAAAATTAAAAATAATGTTACAATAAAATTTGTTGTCAAAATCTTATAGATGTAGTATTATTCTTATTACCAGATCATGGGTCTTGTGAGAACCCAAAGGACCCATGGCACCATGAGAACACTCTTGTAAAAGAGTAGTGGGCAAGAGCCCAACAATGAAAGAAGAAAAGAAAAAACCTTGAATAAGGTGAGCATGACCCCAGAAAATGGTACAAATGAAAATCTCCTCGAAAGGGATCCCAAAAACCCCAGCAAAAAGAGGAAGCAAGCCCATGGAAAGTAGAGAAAGAGGAGACATACAGATGGGTGTGAAGGCCCATGGCGCTGGGCTGCTACAGTTCAAAGGAATAAAGTTGTGCATGTGCCCTTACCATCAGCTATAGCTTTTGGTCTAGTGGGTAAGCACTTGGTCCTAATAATTGGTATGGGTGAGACTGCCTACGGCCAATCAAGCTTCAGCACAAAAAATTTGTGTTCATTGAGTTAGGCTTAACTATAAATATTGAAAAAGGAACATATCAAAAATAAATTTACCAATGGGAATTAAAATGGCAAATAAGATACTATGTAACATCATCCCTACAGATAACATCATCTCAATATACGGCACATTCAAAAGGGATAAATGTGTGATGTGCAAAGGTATCACATAATTATCAGTGAATAAGGTAAAAAAGATAAACACATAAATGAAGGTTGATGAGTTAGAATCCAAAAATATGAACATCTAAAATTCAGTTTGCGAAGAAAAGCCAAAAAATAGGATGAGCTAACACAACTGACACCATGTTCCCACGGTTATATAGGTAAGGATCAAAGAAAAAGAAAGAACTTACTAATTATAATCTAGCTAATTAGCTATAGGTCAACTGGCACTACCGGAAATAAAGTTTTTTTTTTTTTTTCACCATCACAATTTAGTGCAGAGGATTCATTGTTGAACATACAAATAAAGCTATTTAATACTTAAAAATAAAAAATAAAAAATCTCCCGAATGCAAAGGTAGCAGATGAGACCAAAACAGTATTGGTCATGGTCTAATGTCTCAGAGAGATCCACTTGCCTCCACTACTATTTCAAGCCCTGAGTCTCTTAGATGGCCTAATGTCGGGAAGTACAGATTAGATATTGCATATTCGGAGTCAGTTCAGAGAGGATATTGATCTCTTCATCATTGCTGATGGTAAGATGGAAATGTACAGTTCATGTTTCTTCCCCGCAGTTCTTGAAGTTCAAGAATCAAACATACCAGTTCTCTGACACAATTAGAAATAGAAACTAAGAGTGAGTCTTATTATTGTGTCCCTTTGGTTTTCACACTTTGGTACAAAAACTAAGAATGAGTGTTATTATTGTGCATTTTTTGTTTTTTGGCACAAAAATTAAAAAGTTGAATGCAACACACGGCATAAAATTACCCCATAATTGAAACCTAATTGGAAATTTAATTGGATTTTTTATTAACTTTGGCTTTAAATATATACTAGCTAGTTTATAACCCATGCATATGTATGAATACACATAAAAAATATAGTTAAATGCATAGTAAAATTCCTAAATAATTTTTCTTTTTTGCTTTTTGAGAAAAAATTCTTACGTAAGTTAAATGATATTTATTGTCATTATTTTACACATATATATACATGGTAGATATTTTTATATTTTGTTAACTCTTAAAAAAGTCTTGTAAAAATATTATTTGGTAGAAAATACAGATTGTTCATGGTTGTTTATATATTTATTTTTTTATTTACAGTTTATTAATTATGGAATCTTTAGTTTTTATACTCAATACTCACGTAAATAGATATTTAATTATGATATGATACCACATTTGGCACCAAAATTAAGAAATAATTTAGATATATGGTGCAAAATTGGACTTTAACGGTAGAATCTAATTGGATAGATAATTTTGTGACATGTGTCCCATCTAAATTCTTTAAATTTTTTCTTTTTTTTTTTTCTTTTTTGCCAAAATGAATGATGCATTAACACTTGACACAAAATTCAAGAAGAGCACTATAATGACACTCGAACCTCTTAAAACCAGGTTTAAGATTCCAAATTAGATTTCAATTGAAGTGTAATTTAATACCAAGTGTACAATTCAATTTCTTAATTTTAGTACAACTATTTAGAACACTATAAGAAATGAAAAATGAAATTAAAAAGGCAATAAGTACTTTTCAATTATACTATAATTTTGTATTAGTTAGATTTACACATAAATTTAGACATCTAAACTCAAATATCTAGATATAGTGTACAATTGTAATTGTTCTTAATTTCTCATGTATATGCATGGGGTCACACACTAGTTATATATATATATATATATATATATATATAATCAGTAACCTCTACAATGCACAAAAAAGTTTAATAAAATACGATTTGATCTAAAACTTTTACTTTTATTTTTACATAAAATTTGACTACAAACTTGGTTGTAGTCTAAGACTACAACTCTATCTTAAAAAAATATCATAACTACATATTTTCAAAATGAAAATTTTGAATTGCATGTTTTTTATGTTCTTAACAAGTTTATCAAATTTCATGCCAATCAGATATAATTTACTATTTGATCCATAAACTTATTTTTTATGTATAATTTTAGATTGCAAAAACATAAAATTTAAACATATCGTTGATGACATAGCTATTGATATTTTATTTTCTTAAAATTTTGCAAGCATGAAGGATATAAAAAGAAAATATATTCCAAATGTGAATTTGTCAAAATTTACATCCAATAAAAAAATATCGAGTGAAAATGTAACCTTAATTAAATTACAACAAAGTTTGTTGCCAAATTTTGTCCTTTATTTTTTGTGTAAATATGAGATATGAAATTTTATAACTATGATAGTTATTAATAGTCATTTTTTATGATTTTATCTATATATGAAATATTAAATATGCAATTAGATAATAATTATGATAGTTATTAATAGACATTTATTATAATTCTGTATGGAAAACTGTTTATTCCTTTTTTTAACAAAAATATAATGCGAAAATATTTAATTGAGGATTTAAACAAAGAATAGAATTTAAATAAAAAGTATACATATCATAATATTGACGTGTAAAATTGTGAAACCCAAAAAATTATGTGGCAAAATATTGTTAAGTCAACCAAAAGCCAAACGTATTCAATTTTATATAGATTTTTTTTTATGGAAATCTTATATAGGTTATAAATTATAGATATATGACATTGTATTCACATTAATTACAAGTAATGTATTTTCTTTCAAGGTTCGATTTATTAGTGCTCTTAAGGCATTTGTTAATGGACCATTCTGAGAAAGTTTTGATATTATTTTCATGGAAAATATAATAATCTGTAAAAAAAAAAAATTCAATTTTTTTTTTCTTATATTAAAAAAGTTTTTAAAAATATTTCCTAAGGGAACTTTCCCTTTGTTTTATTTTATAACTATGGGGGCCAACTATCTAGAAAGTAATATTAAAACTGTATGAATTGGGCCTATGGCCCGATCCAAGGATATCAACCAATCCGAGGATGGTTAAATAAGGTTATAATGGGAACGGTATAAGAAGAATAAATAAAGATTATACGTGATAGTCCAAAATACGTCCGAGGAGAAAATTCATCTCGGAAATGGGGATCCGAGGTCGGTAAGAATGTCTTATTATCCCAGGCATCCTTCAAGGTTGCATCACAACTAAGAGTTGGGCATTAGATAAGGGATGAGCAAAAGGTGGCAACAAATATCTTCAAAAGCTGCTATCTCCTCATTAAATGCCTCCCAACTAACTCTCTGGCCGCATTAATGTGGAGGTGATACCTGAACAGTGATCAAGCGGCCTTATAGCTATTAGTTGATGGTTCTGGGAGGTGTTGGATGGGACAAGAAGGAGTTCCTAGAATCCAATCTACACGTGTATGGTAGGGATGATACCAAGATTGTAGTATATAACATGAAAAAGTGGCCTAAAGGAAAGGGACCAGAAAAAATCAAGAAATCTTTCTAATAATATTGTGAGCTCTTGTATCTTTGTTCATCAACGAAACATTATAATATAAGCACCTTAGGCTATTCCGAGGACATATTTTCTTATCTTATTTGTGTTTAATGCTCTTAAATTAGTAAATTTTCATTGTCTTTCTTCTGGATTAGATCTAGTTCTTTCATCCACGCTCTACAAATTCATTGTTTGGGCTTGTTGGGCTGAAACTCAATCCTGTACTAGGTCCAATCCAAATTCAATCCTTACAATAACTAATTAATTTCTTAGCCTGATGATAAAATGTAATAATTTGAGAGTGGACATCATAAATCGAAATTTTATTGTGTCTATTTAATAATAAATTGTGCCCGTTATCAAAGATTGAGTTTAAATGCTTCCATTGTTTTATTTCACAATACGTTCCTTTCAAGAAATCAAACCCAACAATTGGCGTTAGTGAAGGATGACAGAAATGGCCCCTTCTTTTTGTGCCTCCTTCTTTCTCTCTCTCTTTTGCTAGCAATCCTGTTGATTTGCCCAACAAATGCTCGGCTAAGTGTAAAGGTATCAGAGAATGTGCTTAAAGAAATTTGCTCTTCTCACGAAGACCCTCCTATCTGTTTGCAAGCCCTCAAATCTGATCCACATACACCTTTTGTCGATCTCGTTGGCCTTACCAATATTTCAATTCACTTGGTATATATTGCCGCTAATACTTGCCCTTATTCGCTTACTCATCAACAAGACTGCAGACCCCAAATCGAGAAAGCAATTAGATGATTGCTTCAAAATCTATGATATTTCTATTAGCGAAATAGAAGATGCAAAAACTGCGTTGAAAGCTCATGACTACCGAACAGTAAATGTTGCATCTGATAGTTGCATGACTAATGCTGAAACCTGTAGTGATACATTAGCAACTAGTGCACCCCCTCTCCCACAAGAGAATAAAAATATGTATTATCTTTGTGAGACATTTGTGGTTGTTTCTAATCATCTACTATGAGATTGTCTAGTTAAATATTTATGTACATAATGGCATGCAAAATAGTATATTTGATATTATCGGCCACTTTCTATATAATACAAATAAAAATTGTCTCGGTTTTTCTTGATTCGAGTTGAGGACACGTGATAGATGTGGCATGATCTCCTCTTTGGAACATGGGCTATAAAATCACCCTAACTTGGAAAAAAAAAATGTATATATTTATTTACAAAAAATTATATATTAAATTAACTTATTTTGACCACCCTAATAAAAATATTGAACACTCTGACTTGAGAATCACAAGATTTTGAGTTCAACAAAAATAAGAATAATGCTACATCCACAACATTTTCACAATAATTTCACAAAAAAATCATATGTGATATTCTAATTTGAGCTCAATACATACATCATTTTTTTACCCAATAATAACAACTTGTTGCATAAGATTTGTTGTGAAAATATTGTGGATGTAGTATTATTCTTATTAGTAGATCATAGGCCTTATGAGAACCCAAAGGACCCATGGTTCTATGAGAACACTCTTACAAAATGTACGTTTTTAGATCCTTTAAAACACAAGTTGTTTAACCTAGTTATTTAGCCAAGTGATTACTTAGATAAATTATTCAGATCTAGGTTAACACAATAAAAACATATCATGTAAATAATGAGGAAATATAAAGAACACACAATATAATAACCCAAGAAAACTAAATCGGTAAAAAACCTGGGGCGGATTTGACCTAACTATCTTCAAGGTAAAACAAATCCACTATGAAAAAATTGAAGTTTGTACAATAGAACTTAGACCACTAACATTCTATTTCTACCTCGAGTAGAAAACTTACTACCACGACCACGTGACAGCTCCGAGTCCACAGACTACTTCTTTCTTTGATCCACTGCAACCACAAGTTCTCCTACTTGTGACTTTGAGACTCCACTCAAAGGTTTCAAATCTTCTTTAAGTTCCTTATGTAGCAATTGAAGCGATCACCAAATTCTTGACATAAATCTTGATCTTGATAACCTAAGTGTGTATGAAGGTAAACACATCTAGATCTCACAAGAGATTCAACACATAGTACTTCAAAGACTTCTAAAACGTAGCTAGGGTTTTTCCTTTTATACTTGGAGTAAAAAATAAAACCCTACACGTCATATGGGCTTGGGTTGAATTGGAAATTCTGCAGATTAACAATCTACACGTGGTTCAATCGATCGAATCTAATTTTCGATTGATCGAGCCTTACAGATTTAGTCCAATAAATTCTGCAATCACTCGATTCCAATTTTATAAATAAACATACTTTGAGCAAGTCTAAATCTAGACTAAATGTTTTGATCATGATTTGTCAACATAATAAAAATTGAAGTTCTAATACATTTAGTTCCTAAAGTCTTAGAACTTAACACAAAAGAGTTTAAAGGATCACAAAGAGTGGGCAAGAGCCCAACAATGAAAGAAGAAAAGAAAAAACCATGTATAAGGTGAGCAAGACCCAAGAAAATGGTACAAATGAAATTGTCCTCGAAAGGGATCCCAAAAACCCCAGCAAAAAAGGAAGCAAACCCATGGAAAGGAAAGAAAGAGGAGACACAAATGGGTGCGAAGGCCCATAAATGAGTGTGAAAAAACCTACAAATGGAATTAGTTGTCCTCGTAAAGGACCCAAGAAGAGGAAGACAAAAAAATGAGTAAAAATAAGTCCTAAGACTCAATTCCATGAATGAAATTCCACAAAAACAGATCCACAAAAGTAGTTCGACGAAAGTAAACATCATGAGTTATGGAACTGAAAAAGACCAAACAAGGGCATCATCTCTCTAATCCATGGTCCAATCCCATGGAAAATCTCAATTTTGCAGTAAGAAAGAAGTGGTTTAGTCAATGGGGGAGTGGTTTCCAGTGAATGGTGGAACTTGTAGTTTTTCCCTTAGTTAATGTGTTAGCTTGGAATGCATGAACCAATGATTTGACTACCGCGTGCATGATATCTCCCTACTATTCCCTCTCAATTTTTCCTATCAATCAAGTTGTCATCTATTACATTGAATGCCCTACCTACTCCTTTGACTTTCGATGAAGGCATCTTCCTTTTGTAGCTAAAGCCAAATGCTCTTTCCAAGTTATAATTGTCAAAATAAGCTAAGTTTGCAGGCAACCCTCTGTCCAATGTAAGTCTACTGAACTACTTTAGATTCATGGCAGAAAGCCATAGTTTACCCAGCAAACCAAAGGCATCTCTGTCTAGAGGAACCAAACCATATCTACTATAAAAAAAACACCAAAGAATAACAAAAGGGAGAAGAAGAGGGAAGAAGAAATGGGGAAGTCCAAAAGAGGAGATGGCTTTATCCTACCTCTTCCAAATCTTCAAAAATATCACTTAGCCTCTAAAAGACCTTCTACAAAAACATGCACACATCAGTACTCACTCTCTCCCATTAAAATAAAATCTTCTTCTTACTATGCATATTATTATATGGGTTTTGCTAATGAGTACCCTTAGGGTACTCATTAATAATCTATTTAAGGAAAGTTTTAATACCACTTTTATGAGAAATGAAAAAAGCTGTCAAAATATTAATTACTTTTTTTTTTTTCATTTCCCATAAAAACTTTTTTTATATGGATTATTAACTAGTGCTCTAAGGGCACTCGTTAGCATTTCCCTTATTATATTTTACATTTCTTGGTGCTTCAATAGAAGTTTCCATGGACCATGTTAACTTAAATGTTTTACAATAAGAGTTCTTTAGTAGAATATCATAATAATACCACACTACAACACCACTCTTGAGAAATTGCATCATCTCTCCCAAGGAACTATTGCAGAATATTAGAATAGTACCACGCTAGAGTTTTGCAAAGGAACCACTGCAACATCGCTCTCAAAGAACTACTACAGAATGTTAGAATAGTACCCCACTAGAGTTCTGTGGTGGAACCACAGCAACATCGTTCTTAGGAAACCGCAACATCACTCCCAAGGAACCGCTAAAGAATGTCAAAACAATACCATATCAGAATTTTGTAGAGGAACTACCACAACATCGTTGCCGAGGAACCGCTAAAGAATGTCATATAGTACCATATCAAAGTTCAACAAAGGAGCTCTATTGCAAAATTATTTCACAATAAAATACACGATAAGCCTTAAATATTCTATTTTTAATCTCCTTTCTATTGTGAATATTATAAAATATTGCTTTACTCATTTTATAGGGGAAAAAAAGTCATTTTACAACATTTAAACACTTACAATGTTATTTTATTGCTTAGGAGAAAGCGTGGCCATAGCAATATAGCATGCCAAAGGGTGACCCGTTGGCACAAGTTCCAGTCTAGACTTCCTAAACAACCTTGGGTCTAATTGCCAACATATCGAAGCACAGCACATGTATTGGTTAAAAAACAACCCTCAACAAAAAGAACAATTAGGATTAGAAATAAACAAAGAAAAATCAGGATTAAGATGTAAGACTATTAATATAAATTTTTTTAATAATAAATTATATATACACATAATGCATTTAAAGGGAAGGAGAAAGTAGCTCCTGAGTCTTGAGACATGAACATTTGCAAATATAATCTGATGTTGTCTAACAATCATTTCGTGAATTTTAGTTAGTTCAACTAGTAAAGGTTTTTTGTCGTCAAAGAAGTGATCTGTGTTTGAATCCCTACTATAACAAAAACTAATTGATATCTTGATCTAATAATAAAGAGTGATTATCATGTAGCAAATATCACAATGTACATATCTCATAAGAAAGTGTACAATCACTAATGTATAGAAACCAAAAAGAACTTAATTAATATACATACGTACACACACACACACACATATATATATATATATATATATATATATATAATTTGATTTGATTTGATTGGTTTTGTACAAATTCTCACATGAAGAAGAACAACAACAAATGTTTTTTTTTTTTTTTTTTTTCTCAGAAGTAGTAGCAACGTTCTTTTATTTTGTATTTTTCCTTCTAGATTAAAATACTACTTTATTTTCCCTTTTTTCTCCTCCTTTGCTTTTATATTATTTTCAAAAGTAGTAACAATATTCTTTCTATTTTTTTTATTATAAAACTTGACCCACAGAAAAGATCGATAATCAACTATTTATACGGTAAAATATATCTACAACAAATATTATTAAAAAAAACCAAATTTTATTATTAAAAAAATTTCAAATTTTTTTTTTTCCTTCTTAGAATGGATTTTAGAGTTCCTCTCAACAAATTCGAGCAGCCTCTGATAAATTTAATAGTTTACGTTCATCTTTTTTCATTTTGTGTTATCATTCTTTGCGTATGGAATATAATGATAGATCACCACATCCATACTTATCCATGTATTAATTGAAAATGTGGTTATTTCTCACTCTGTCATACTCAGAAAACAATACATGACCACATTTTCCAACCATGTCATCAATACCTAAAATGGACTCTCTCGCTCCCTCTCTCATACATTTAACAACTATTAGTCATTTCAAGTCTCAATTATGCTCGACTGAAATGAAACGAAGACTTTGTTAAGATGCAAGGAAATAAATTATGTCTTCAAACGACACCGTGTCAGCTTAATGGAATAACAAAGATGCTCACATAACTGACTAGAGCACAGTCGTTCTACTAAAGTAACAAAGTTGTTCTACTAAAGTAAAGCACAGCCGTTTAAGCAAAGGAACACAAAGATGCTCACATAACTGACTAGAGCACGTGTGAATATGAAACCAATCAGCTTTGGACACATGGCAGAAGTTAGTTACCACAAACTTTGTATTTCCAGTTTTCCTGCTTAGTTGGAACATATTTATTTAGAGCATTCACGTCAACTCGTGCAAGACTTTATGTTTATTTTAGCGTAAAAACTTTCTTTTTCTATTTTATATATTCTCTTTTCAAAACATCTTACACCAGATTATTTATTTCACACTACATTTTATTAAAATATATTTTTTTCTTAATTTTTTAAATCATTTATTTTTTTTCGTACACAACAACCATCATCCACTCTCTTTCTTCATACTTGAAATACGTAAAGAAAGAATAAACAATTAAATACAAAATGAATAGTGTCAGTATAAATTTACTCGGTTACTATAGCAAACTTGTAAATTTACATAATTATACATAGATTGATGTAGGTTATTTTTAGGAAAAATAGTGTAAATTTTGCATATTCTTTTATTATACACAGATTAATGTAAATGCTCTTAATTAGTTCATCTTCTTCATTTTGATGCTTTGGTTTTGTATATATATAGAAACAGAGCTTTACTTGTAATTATTCATTCT
Source organism: Quercus lobata (assembly GCF_001633185.2). NCBI lineage: Eukaryota > Viridiplantae > Streptophyta > Magnoliopsida > Fagales > Fagaceae > Quercus > Quercus lobata. Next base: position 33,176,129 of record NC_044907.1, on the reverse strand, counting down.
TACTCTTTGGTTAATAAGAGACAATGTTTTATTTCATAAATTTATTTTTAGACTCGGATTTTTTTTTTAATTTTAATCCTAACTTCAATTTTATATGGCTCAACTTTGAAACGTTCACCGAGTCCATTAACGTGGATATTAGTTGTTGTAATTTAAGATCACATTTTAATGTATTTATTTAGGTTCACAATTAACTTTGACTCTTTCTATGGGTTTCACAATCATAAGTTTCAGCATTTGAAATATAGAAATGAGTGATCGCCTCAAAATCCTGAACACTTTTTCTCTTCATATATGAATCTGTGAATGATTTTTCCATAAATTACTCCAACTACAAAATATAAATTAAAATTTATAATCTAGTTATATAGTCTTAAAAAACATTGCAGAACTGAATATCTCTCTATAATAATTCCGCATACTAGTATCATTCCTATCAATATGATCAAATTTGGAATACAAATAAAATATAATAATGTTAGGGCCATATTTTTCATTAGTTGGCATATCCTTTGACAAAATAAAATTTACTTGTATTTGGATAGTTCTAACTAGATTCTAAAATATCATGAAATATGTCTTACAAACAAAACAAGTGGTATTATTAAAGATATGAAGATTGTACCAAGAAACAAGTGTGAAAAGTTTAAAAGAGTGAACCTCAACACAAGCTCGATACAAGTTTCTATCAAAGATTTAATGAACCTCGATACAAGCTCAATACTACTTGATCTATTGAGCTTCAAAGTTCCAGAATTCCAAAATTTTTTTTTGGCCCATGATGACTTGGAGTTCTAAGGTTTCAATTCGTTCACTAAACTTCTAGATAATATAAACAGATTATTTTATAGCCGTCATCATACATAGAGACTCACATAGAGAATATATACACTTATTGCGAAGCTACTGTGCTCTTATGTGCCTTAGGGTTTTGTGATCTAAGTGCTTCCTTCTATTCAAGTGTATTGAAGAACTTAGCATCCAAGAATAAGTTTCAAGTTGCTGGGAGTTAGTTACAGACTGGATCCGTGCAAAAGGAATAAGTCTACAAAATCAAGACCAATTAGGGATTGGCGTGAGAATTTTACTATAGGTTTGTACTTTGAAAGGTTTTCTCCATTAATCAACAAATCACCGTGTCAATTTATTTTCCGCTACATTCTAGATTATTTGGTAATTTATTCATGCCTCCATGATATGATATGTAATTTGACCTAATTAATCAACTTGGGTAACTGAATTAATTAATTGGGGGCAACCTATAACTCAACAAATAACCTTTTTTTTTTTTTTTTTTGGAAGGCAATTACTTCAGCACTTCAAAGAAAAACAGTTTCAATATGTATTAAAGTTTCAATACCTTACAAATTAGAACTTTCTAGAAAGGAAAGGATATCACAAACTAAACAGATTGACAATACCGAATACAACTACAAGCAATTGCCAATCTTCCAACTATTTGATAAAATCACAAAGAAAATTCTTAAATATTCTTGAGGACAAAAGGCCTTAAGAAATTCAAGAAAGTTACAAGCAGGACTATGACCCCAATAAAAGTTGCAGCCTCTCCAAATATCACCAAAATATATTGTTCTCAAGGATCCCATATTACGGTTACAATCGTTGTCATAGTAGTCATTCAGCTGTTGAGCGAGTTCATGGTAACAGGATGTATTTTGCTCTATTTCTAGGCCAAGTTTGTTAACCATAGAGGCAACTGCTTTGTTGCTGCCTAACTTATTAACAATAATCCCTCTCTCAACAAGCAGCTCCACATCATCTCTAGTGTTGATAAGAAAATCCAATAGCACTATATAATTGCATATGTAAGTTTTAAATGGATAATGACACAGCTCCAGTGCCATGAGGCTTCGGAAAATGCCTTCAGTTTCATCATGTACCTCCAAGCATGGGACTTCTAAGAAAGTTTGCGTATTCACCAAGCATGGAAAGTAGTCCAAGCACGGTAAGCAATGCAAGAGCCATGAGCAAGTGAAGCAAGGAAATATTTCCGTAAGCTTACTTTTCTTGAAATTTATGTCGAGTAACCGTCTTCTCCCTTCAGCCCTTTTGAATACCACTCCTGCCTCATCTAGCTTTTTTGCATTATAAAGAGTTTCAATAGGTCGTCCAGTCTTTACAAAATTGGTTGGATAGTAGAAATGTCTCATCAAATCAGTAAAATGTTTTATTTCTAATTCCTTCTCATCAATGATTGTTTCTTTCTCCTCGATATTGGGAAAAAGGTACTTACTTACAAGCATAAGAGTATCTCCAACAGAGCATGCATAGCTAAAATATAGAGAGTGAAATTGGAAAAAAGAGGAAAACTGTGCTTCAATAGCCTCTCTAAAACCAGTTTTTTTTTTTTTTTTTTTTTTTTTTTTTTTTTTTTGCTCATGAACAAGCTCATCAAGTCTGATGAGCTACTGTTCATTCTTCAAATCCTTTTTTTCTATTATAATAATTAGGTGTTGAATAAAAAAATGTTTGAAGATGTGTAGTTGTTAAAAAAAGAATAAATAATGAATGAAGAAATAATATTTAAATGAGATAGAGAATGAGATAGAGAGTCTGTTGGAAAGTGTATTTGAAAAAGTTGGTAGATAAAAATAAAAGTCACTGTTCATTCTTCAAACAATACAAAAATTTGCTGATTCTGCTGGAGATGCTCTAAGAAAGGAACTATATTTGTTTTGTTTAGGATTGAAATTTTTTGCATATAACTCGTCAAGAATAAAAAATGGAAGTTGATTCTCAAGTAATAGCAAGTCTTGTGTTATGTGCTTCCTCAGCAATGGTGTACTCGTTATACAATCGTTTCTATCTTCTCTCCCATTGCTTTCATTTTCTCTACACGCAGTAGACTTCAAGAAGTGCTCAATGATAAATGCAGAATCCAATAGAACCATTTTCACGAAATCTTCGCTGCTAATATCAAAAATCTCATCGGAACAACGACGGATCTTTAGTTCATTTGCTTCAATAACACTTGCAATATCCTTGTGGTCTTTCCCAGTACGATAGCAAAGTTCCCTGAGATATCTTAGTTTCAGCATTTCCATGGCACATAGTTCATTTCCATGGCACATAGCAAAGGGCCTATTGAAATTGTTAGTTTCTAAATGTTTAGAACAATTGGCAAATCGTGAACATAAACTTGTCTAGATATAGATCTTAGAGTCTATAGGTTTTATTAGACAATGCTCAAGGTGATTCAAGTCAAGATTCAAGAACATACAAGCTGCAGAAAGAAGATTTCATAATCTGTCTGGCTCGACCGATCGAAAGACATGCTTGACCGATCGAAAGTCGTATCTGCAGAATTTTAATTAAGCCCAAATAGCAATTCAAGCCCATTTAAGATTAGGGTTTCTAATCTACCTCTCCCAGTATATAAAGGAAACCCTAAGCACGTTTTTGTGGGGCTTTTTAGAGAGAAAAAAGTGTGCCTCTTTTGTATTTAGGGTTTTGTTCCTAAAAAGCTCTCTTATGTTTTCTACCAGTGCTATTCCTTGAAGAATCTCAAGATCCGGTATTGTAGAAGTTGTTGCCTTCTCTTGTCATCAAAGGTGTTGATGATCTAAACCTTCAAGGGTGGTCTTGGAGTCACAAACAGGAGAGTTTGTGTTGCTAAACCTTTGAGTGGGATCTCAAAGTCACGAACGGGGGTGTTTGTGTTTTGCAAAGGCCAAAGAAAGAAGGAGTCAGTGGATTCGGAGCTTGCACGTGGTCGTGTCAGTAAGTTCTACTGGTTGGTAGCATTAGGAAGTCAAGCGGGGGTGCTTGTAAGTCCTTTTGTATGAACTTCGATTCTTTCTAGTGGATTTGCTTTTTACCTTGAGGATAGGTAGGTTAAATCCTCTCCAGGTTTTTTACCGGTTTGGTTTTCCTGGGTGATCATATCATTGTCTTATTTATTTTCCGCTGTTGTGCATGATATGATTGTTTTGATTGTAATAACTTAGACTTAAAATTGGACTATGTAAAAACTTGGCTAATTAACTAGGTTAAATCAATTGTTTTAAGGGGTCTAAAAACTGACAAGTGGTATCAGAGCAGGTAGCTCTTTTGTTTTTGATCCTTTGATCTTTGAGCTGATCCTTGACCCCTGTTGTCATGGATAATTTGAAGTGTCTTTTTTATCATGTTTCTGCTCATGCTTCTGTTGATTTTATTGATGCCTGTGAAACTCTTCGTAAGGAATTATTGAAATCTATGAAAATTGCTAAGAAATTCAAGGAAGAGTTAAAATTGGTTAATCTTGAAAAAGATGAATTGATTGTTAGATTAGATGAATCTAATAAAAAGAATGAATTTTTGAGAAATCAAATTTCCTCTCAAGATGAGAAGATGAAAAGCTTGGAACAAAAGTTAGTTGAATCTAAAGCTAAAATTGAAAATTTGACTTATACCAAGTCTGCTATTGATAACAAAAGTATTTCCGTTTCTCTTAAGCCTGAAACTGAGAAAGTTTATATCCCTCCTTTTAAGAGGAATAATAAAGAAAATGCTTATTTTGCTAGGTTAGACAAAGGTAAAAGTTCTGATGTAAACGCTGAAGTTTCTAAACCTAAGTCTAAACCTACTGTTAGAGAGCATAATAAATCTGTTTTTGTGCCTACCTGTCACCTTTGTGGTGTTGTTGGCCATATTAGACCAAATTGTTCTTTGTTGAGGCAAGAACCAAAGCCTGTGACCGGAAACCCCACTAGGAATACTGATGTTCCTAAATTTGTTCCTGTCTGTCATTTTTGTGGTGTCCGTGGTCACATTCGTCCTAATTGTCATAAACTGAAATTTAAGCATTCTATGTTTCAGTCTAGGATTTGTGATGATATTTCTCTTGCTATAAGTCCATATAAATTGTTTCATATTCTTTTGAAAAATTTGAGCTTGTTGGCTTGTGAAAAGAATTTGCAGGATTTCAGTCTTTCTCAGAAGATTGGTGTAATCCCTCAAATACACTCTGCTTCACATGGATTTTCACCTACAAAGCCGAAAACTCGTGCTAGATGGGTGAGAAAAGATTCTCTAAGGTGAGTGTTGCTGACTTGTCCCTGATTTAATTCTTTCAATTGTTTGTGGACATGTCTTGATTCTATTTTTGGTTGTTTTGTTTTTTAGGTTGTTTTTTTTTTTTTTTTTTTTTTTTTTTTTTTTTTTTTTTAAATAAAATCCAAAAACATTGAAAAATTTTCAAAAAGACAAAAATATTTTATTTTGAGTCTTATTTTATTTTTCTTGAGGATTACATGAATTATGATATCTCTCTCTTGATTTAGAACATGCTTGACATTGTGGAGAAACTTGAATAGTATGTGTTTTATAAGAGCTAAGCTATTTTTGATTTTATGTGAGTATGTACTAGTTTGTACATGTACTCAAGGGTCAATTAAGAAATTGATATTTCTTGTTTGTGTACCCTCTATAGCTTAGTTAAGCACTGTCATGCATTACATTTGCATTGTTCATTTAGCATAATATGTGCTTTTTTGTTTTTGGTCATAAATTTTTTAAAACCAAAAAGATTTTTGTATTTTGTATTTCACATCTTGGATTTATAATCAAAGATTGGCCATATTATCTTTACATAACAAGTTTATGTACCTTGTTTAGCCTTGATGAGCTTACTTATTGCACTTTACTAGTTGAAACTTTGTAGTGTATATTGTGTGGGAAAGATGTTTATGGTGTTTATCACTTTGTCTTAATCTTGAAGTCACATGTTATTTGACTGTCGGACTTGATCCTTTTGAGAAAGGCATAAATAACCATCTCACCACTGTTCACTAGCCAATCATGAACACCTTAGTGCATATCATAAGATTTTGTGCCTGAGAAAGTGTAGCACATGCACAAAAAGAATATAAGGTGAAGCCTCAGTAAAAGTGCTTAATTCTTAAAATTTAATTGGTGTGTACTATTAGGCTTGATGCCAAACTCACATAAACTTAAAATTGGAATGTATATTATGAGGCATAAATACAAGAAATTTACATGATTGCAAGCTTATGATCTAGGAGATGTGAGAGTTATATGATGTAACTCTTTTGGTGATAGTCTCTTTTAAATTCTATGTAATGAATTTTGTAGACTTTGTGATTGATTGCTATTCACATATCACCTCACATGTATCTCAAGCTTTTACTAGTTGCACACACTACACAAGTTACTCTTTGTTAAACTTGGTACATTATATTGTGTGTGATCTTGTTGTGGCCATCCAAAATTAAAGTTCCTTGATTTTGATGCAAAATGTGCTTAATGTTTGAGTTTTTGAGGACAATTGGTTGAAAAACTTGTTTTTGGAAGATCTGGGTTGTATTCAAGTTTTTTTTTGAAAAATTTTTCGTCTCATACTCATGCATTTTTTTTTTTTTTTTTATTTTTTATATAAAACAATGTGCTTTGAGGAGTTTCTGCATTAAAATGCTCTGTTTTTCAAAAATCTGATTTTTCCAGATTTTCGATCGATTGAACCTATTTTTCGATCAATCAAAATTGCGATTAAAATTTTTGGTTTAAGTTTGCCTGACTCGATTGATGTTCGATCGATTCTCGATCGATCAAAACTGAAAAATTTTCAGTTTCTGAGTTTTTGACCAAACTTTTATCATGAATCATTTATGTTTAGGATTCACATGCATTGCATTGTTTTCTGTATCCATCTTGCAGTTTTGCGGTAATATCTCTCTTTGTTTTCACACATAACATGCATACACTTTGCTAAATTGGGTACTCAACTTGATTTAAAAATTGATTGATTAATTTTTGAATTATGTACTTTCTAGTATATGCTATTTTTATGTGTGAACTGTAGAAAATATTTTTCTTAAGAGATATTATGGATAATCAATGTGCAAATATTTTCTCTACTCATGCAACTGTTTATGGGTCACATAGTGCCATGTTTGCATTTTATTGAAAGAGAGAATATTTTTCTTCATGTGTATCCTTAACTTAGTTTTTTTTTGAACTTGGTTTGTGTCTTTTTCTTTATCCCATACCCCTAATTTCCCCCCAAAACTATTTTTCCCAAAACTTGTTTTGTTTTTCCTATTTTTATAGGGGGAGAAATTTTTTTTAACCCTTGTTGTTCTTAGGGGGAGTTGTTGCTCTTCATAGGGGGAGTTGTCTCTATTTTCTCTTACTCTGTTGCATATGTTTTCTGTCTACCTTCTGATTAGGTAGTCTTTGTCAATATGTGACAAAAAGGGGGAGACATAGATGACCTGTTTGTTTTGTTTAGGGGGAGAAAAAATTGTTTTTCAAAGGGGGAGAATATAAAAACTTTTTGATGTATCTAACTTAGGGGGAGAGTTAGAATTTACTTTTATTTTTTATATTCTGTTTCATATTATTGTTTATATGTCTTTCTTTCCACACATGCGGTGATGTGTTTGTTGAGTGTTTCAGGAAAGACAGGTGCATTCTGATCAAGACCTTCTACCTCTTCTTGCAACTTCTAGGTTAGGAGTCTTAGATTGGGATTTGTGATGTAATTGGGCATTTTATTGTATTGGGTTGTTCTTGTATTTGAGCATTTAATTTTGTATGAAAGTTTTGTCACGAATTGCCAAAGGGGGAGTTTGTTAGGTTCTAAATGTTTAGAACAATTGGCAAATCATGAACATAAACTTGTCTAGATATAGATCTTAGAGTCTATAGGTTTTATTAGACAATGCTCAAGGTGATTTAAGTCAAGATTCAAGAACATACAAGCTGCAGAAAGAAGATTTCATAATCTGTCTGGCTCGACCGATCGAAAGACAGGCTCGACCGATCGAAAGTCGTATCTGCAGAATTTTAATTAAGCCCAAATAGCAATTCAAGCCCATTTAAGATTATGATTTCTAATCTACTTCTCTCAGTATATAAAGGAAACCCTAAGCACGTTTTTGTGGGGCTTTTCAGAGAGAAAAGAGTGTGCCTCTTTTGTATTTAGGGTTTTGTTCCTAAAAAGCTCTCTTATGTTTTCTACCGGTGCTATTCCTTGAAGAATCTCAAGATCCGGTATTGTAGAAGTTGTTGCCTTCTCTTGTCATCAAAGGTGTTGATGATCTAAACCTTCAAGGGTGGTCTTGGAGTCACAAACAGGAGAGTTTGTGTTGCTAAACCTTTGAGTGGGATCTCAAAGTCACGAACGGGGGTGTTTGTGTTTTGCAAAGGCCAAAGAAAGAAGGAGTCCGTGGATTTAGAGCTTGCACGTGGTCGTGTCAGTAAGTTCTACTGGTTGGTAGCATTAGGAAGTCAAGCGGGGGTGCTTGTAAGTCCTTTTGTATGAACTTCGATTCTTTCTAGTGGATTTGCTTTTTACCTTGAGGATAGGTAGGTTAAATCCTCCCCAGGTTTTTTACCGGTTTGGTTTTCCTGGGTGATCATATCATTGTCTTATTTATTTTCCGCTCCTATGCATGATATGATTGTTTGATTGTGATAACCTAGACTTAAAATTGGACTAAGTAACAACTTGACTAATTAACTAGGTTAAATCAATTGTTTTAAGGGGTCTAAAAACTGACAGAAATTAACTTTGGAGTGTAGGCTTCTTTGTTTACCCTGCGAAGTTTCTTAGGGACTTTGTAGATGCTACATTCATTCCACTGGGCTGGCTCCATGACCAGTGGAATTTCAATGGCCAACTCTTCGCATCTCATTTCTTTTGCAGTTGTATCTAGAAACGAAAGAACTTCTTTTCTAAGTGAATCAGCAGCATTAACAAGCTTGGCCATCTTTTCCAATAATCAACAAGTTCACTTTTCCTAGTGACAAATAAACAACAATCATCCCATCAAAAATAAAATAAAATAAAATAAACAACAATCATAATCACTAGAATAGAATCATTAATTCCAAAGCTTATTTCAATTAAAACACAAAAATAATAATGATGAACTCGTGAAGAGCCTTGTAGCTTGATATTTCCAACAGAGGTTCAAATTTCCCTCCCCTGTTATTGTAAGTTTGTAACAATCATATTATCAAACTCGTAGTCACCTGCCACCATTAAGGATGAAATTCTAATTGGGCTACAATATATATATATATATATATATATATATATATTAAAGGTAAAAGGTCAAAGATGAAAATAATCTCAAAGTTTAAGGCTCAAAAATGTACTTTGGTCTTATTAAAAGTTATCCAATTTGTAAATTTACATTTGACTATTTAAAAAAAAAAAAAGATTTGTTATCGAATGTCTCAAGGGCATTAATTTGTTAGTAAACTATTTTAAGAAAGTTTTTATGAAAAAAAAAAAAACTAACATTTTTTAGCCTTAAATAATGTGGTAGTGGGTTTTTCTCCACATTTTATTTAGTTAGTGGTGATATGGTAGTTTCTTTAATAAAAAAAAAAAAAAAAAAAAAACAGTTATAAAAGTACTGGAGGGAAAGCAAGCTCTTCCTATAAAAGTAATATCAAAACTTTCCTAAAATACTTTATTAAAAAATTCCTTAGAGACACCAGTTAACTAGACCCATAAAAAAAAACTTTAAATTTTGTTAAGATTCTATAATAGAATGGTTTTAATTTTTCATGTACGCATCACAATTGTCTAATAAGTAATACATGAGAAATTTATTGACAAATATGGTTATAATATGATGATATGAACATTATATTCAGCCAAGAAATGTAAAAGATACAAGAAATCTTAAAAAATCAACTTTACATTTCGAAGGTACAAGTTCATGTTAGAGCAGGAGAATTGTTCACCTATTGGAGCTTTTTATGTAATAACAAATCAATAGCATAGTATCAAATAAGTGAAGACATGAATAAATCAATATTAAGAGAAAATGAAAAAATAAAAAAACAAAGAAAGTCTTCTAATATTTGAGAGGATTTTTTTTTTTTTGGAATAGTCAATTGTGAGTAGTGAAAAATAATGGTAAATCCACTTAAAAAGTAGTGAACAAAAAGTATTTACCACTTACAATCAACTGTTTCAATATGTTATAAAATTAAATATCCCTAAATTTATTAATGTTTTTATTCTGGATGCCCCATATGAATTGAAAATGACTTCTATTATTAAAATGACTTTTATGAGAGAGAAATGTTATGTCCACGTTATTTTCACAACAAATTCTAAGAAGCAAGTTGTTATGGATTGTTATTAGTTGACAAAAAAGTAATTTTAGTGAAGGGTTTAAATTTGAACTAATAACAACTTACCACCTATAATTTGTATGAAAGTATTGTAAAAAATGTTGTGCACTTAGCATTTCTATGTATGAAATGGTGAATAGAAATCGCATCAATAAATCTTCTTTCTAATCACAAATTAAAAAAATAAATTGTATGAAGCTTTATTTTGACGAAAACTGTAACCTTAAATAAGCCGAGGTGATATATGGAGTTTTTATATAGTTTTTTAGATCAATTGAACAAAGCTAATTTACACTTACATCTACTTTTTATCCATATATTGAGATAAAAGTTACTATATTTTATCCAAAACAATAATAATAATTATAATAACTTTGCCTCTTCTCTCCAATTATAATCTAATTATATATAATCTGTTTTCTTTTCATCTTTTTTTTCTTGGTGAATTTCTTTAATGTATTTTCTTTAGGACAAATTTTAGTTACAAAATTGGTTAAAACCTGAGACTACAACCTAACTCACTAAAATAAAAATTACTACATATTTTGAAAATCTAACCATTGAATTGCATATACTTTACGATCTTAATATACATGTCAAATTGTGTGTTAATCAGATATTAATTACTATATGATTTATAAGTTTATATTTTATGCATAATTTTAAACTACAAAAACTTGTAATTGAAACAATTTATTGATGACATAACTATTGATCTTTAATTTTCTAGAAATTTTGCAAGTATGGAGGAAATAAGAAGAAGATATAATCTAATGGTAGATTTTTCAAAATTCACCTCCTATAAAAAGATATTGTGTAAGGTTGTAGGTTTAGGTTACAACCAATTTGTAGCTAAACTTTGTCATTTTAATTGAAATATTAATTTTTCTATGAAGAAGATAAGGTTTAAACAAAATGGGAAAAAAGAACATTATTATTACTATTATCTTTAAAAACTAATATAAAAAACCTAATAGAACCTTAAATATTTTATATAATAATTTATTCCCCTTCATAAAATTTATACAATAAGCAATAAAAAAAATTGGGATAATTACATAGTAACATAAATTTACATTAGTAAGCTTGGTGTCTATATTACAACTTATTCATGCAAAAAATCCTTTATAGGTAAACAAAATATAATAAATCTGAGATTATATTGTTGGTTTTATTACATTCAAACATCACTTAATATTCACTTGGACTGCTTTTAGTTTTTGTATCAAGTATTATGTGCATGTTTGCATGTGTGCACATGAGCATATATGTTTATAAAAATTTTGCACCTTTTGAAGTCTAATCTTGGCTCCGCCACCGTATGGTGTAATACATGTATTTAAGTAACTATGAATATATATATATATATATATATATATATATATATTTATATATATTTTTTTTGCAAATTAAAATCCTTTCAATTTTTTTGACCAAGATTTATGTAGCACCAAATGAATACCTGAAAACATTGAAAATTATCCGAAAAATATTTTACTCCACACAAAACACTATCTTAATCTATATATATATATATATATATATATATATAACCGAAGCCTCTCAAGCTCCCATAATTTTCCACGTCATCACTATTTTATTTTTATTTTTATTTTAGATTCTTTTTATTTTAGGTTTTATATCTTATATATTTATTATTTCTCTTCAATGTGTAATTATCTTATTAAGTGTTACAATAGTTTAGTTTAAATAAAATTCTATTAGATATATGGTTCAAGAGCTTGAAAATTCTAATTCAACTAAAATTCTATAACAAAAATTTCAACAAATATAAACCCTTGCCAAGGTCAAAACTCTTCATACTCACTAAAATTTTCACAAAGAAAACACACACGGCAAATTAAAGCCATGGTAGGAAGCATGAAGGTTCAGAAGAAACAGAGAATTAAAAGAGATGATGACAAAGACGAAGACGACATAATTGAAAGTTCATACTCTTATGATTTCCATTTTTTGTTTTTGTTTTTTATTCTACACTTTTTCACTATAACGTATTATAAAAATCAGTGCTCAAAAACTGTTTTCCTCATAATTTATATATAGATAAGAAGAACTAACTTTTAATTATTTTAAGTTTAATATGAATTCACACAACCAAACGTTAACCATTGTTTTCAAGCCACTCCAAAAGTTGAGCTGTTCAAGAGGTTTTGTAGGCTTGGTTTTTAATTTTTAAGTACTGTTTTTAATTTTTTTAAATATAATCCTCAACCACAACAACTAAATCATGATCTAATATATTTTTTGTGGTCGGTTATAGATCTTTTAAGATATTCGTTAGGATTGATCACACATATATATATATATATATATATATTCGTTATTATCATTTTATTTAAATAAAATTATTTTTGTTTAGTCAAAACTTAATAAGGAGTGAAACTCTATCTCTTTAACAAGTTCAACTTAAACTCAAACTCATCATTATCATTTTTTTAAAACAAAATTATTTTTGTTTGATCAAAACTTAACAATGAGTAAAACTTTATCTTTCTAATAAGTCCAACTTAAATTCAAACTCAAACGTTGATAATCTATATAAAAACAAAGATTCTGATAAGAGTCAAAAACAAAAATTCAACTTTCTTCTTTGATTAATGAATTTTATGTCAAATTTGTTTATATTGTTATTATTAATAAAATTTCAATTCAACATATGTGGATATTTGTTTATATTGTTATTAATGAATTTTATCTTTTATGTCGAATTTTTTATTTGCTTTCATATGTGCCTGTGATTTTCTTTCTATCTTATTCTTTTGTTATATTTAGAATTAATTTTCTTTCATATTTTAGGTAAATAAAACTCTACTAGATATATAATATAAAATCATTATCTATAAATATATATATATATATATATATATATATAACCATACGGATCCTGTGTAAAGTCAAGTTGCTCAGGGTTTTACGTTATCTGGATATTGTTGAAATTAAGCGCATCATGTTGCTAATGATGACTTGACTTGTGAACAGCATCAGTTTTTTCTTTATCAGATGCTATGTGCATCGAAATATATGCATACAGGTAATTTTCTTAATATCTTATCTTTCTTTTTTTCTTTTTTTGTGCTTTTCTTTAGTTTTAGTCTTTGTTTAGCTCCCTTGAAATTTGTGGTACAAAGTATATAGCATCATAGGTAATGCTTAGCATCTTATTCAAATTTGAGAGTCTTCAATGTCAGCTTTGATTATTTTTATTATCAAATTGAGATTTTAATTGGTTTATCAAGCATGGGTTAGTTGAGAAATCCGATCCTCATATGCAATTGACAGATGATTAATAAGAGAGACAATAACTTATTATAAATAGAGGTTGAGGAGTTTAACAAGGTTTTGGGTATGTGGAAAGCATGGCTTAATGAGTAGCAACATGAGAGAAGTCGATGGAGGGGAGGAGATTGGAGAGTTTTTGGACTCTTTTTTTTTATTTTTTTTTGGGTGAGAATTTTGTAGTGTATTATTTAACATTTGTTAATTATCCCGTGCATCGCACGAGTTAGCGACTAGTTAATATAGTATACAAGCATTTAGAACCCAAATTATAAGGTAAATTTTTAGTAAAATTCCAAAGTACACGTTACCGAATATGAACTCAATTGAATTATTAGTAAATGCTCAATTTTTGGCAAACTTTATATTGAATAACAAAAATAAAGTGAAAGGACGGACTAAAGAACCTGCAAATTTTCTTTTGAAGTGAATGCTTGTTAATTCGGAGGGACAGCACAGTTGGCTAGAGATGGTGCCTGATGAAGCAAGCTTTACTTCATTTTCTCTCCACTCATAACTAAAACTCAATTATGAAGGAAAATATATTGTGCACTTGATGATTTGTGAATATATATATATATATATATATATTTGTGAATTTTGAAAATCTAACTGTTGATTTTCATGTTTCTTATGTTCTTAACATACATATAAAATTTCGTTCAAATTGGATATTATTTACTATTCGATCAATAAAATTATTTTGTACACACACTTTTAGATCATAAAAATTTGAAATTTTAACATTTGTTTGATGAGATAACAATTGATCTTTGATCTTCTTGAAATTTTACATGCATGAAGAATATAATAAGAACATGCAATCTAACGGTTAGATTTTCAAAATTCACACTCAATATAAAGATATATGAGGAGTTTGTAGAATTTCTCTCCAAACCAATTTGGAGAGAAACTTTACACCCCCCCCCCCCCCCAAAAAAAAAAAAAAAACCATTTCAAGTGGTTCAGATTTATTTTTTAAGAAATAGTATAAGGACAAAGCAAAAAGTAGTAGGTTAATGTGTAAGTGATTGTTAACCATTAACAACCACTTTAACAAATTGTGACAAATGGTGTATTTCTTAAATAATTGATTTTTTGAATATAGAAATTTACCAAATATCACGTCATTTTAAAATTTTGGATAAATTCCACTAACATACCTTGAGATTTGAGTTAATACCAACTAGGTTCAAAACTTTTTAAAACTAGTCAATTTGGTTCCTAAATCCAATTTAGTCCTTAAACAGTTAGTTATTTTTTTCTCAACTGTTTTAGGGATCAAATTAGTTAATTTTGAAAAGTCTTGAATTTGGTTGATATTAGCCTAAACCTTAGGGGGGTGTGAATGAAATTTATCCTGAAATTTTAAATAGTATGATATTCTATATACTTTTAAATTTGTCAAATTTAATCCAAATCATGAAATAGATTAAATGGGCATGACTCGAAACAGAGAAGATCTTTTTTTTCCCTCTATCTCTCAGGAAAAGCACAGAACACACCATGCTATGATGAGGTCATTCACACAAATTTACAAAAGAACATACCAACTTAATTCTCACCTTTTCCAGCTTTAAATTACAACTTATTTGCGAAAGCAAAATTGATGGAAGGTTTGTGAATAATACTGTGTTATTCTTATGCTGTGTAAACAAAGACTTGCACTAATTTTTTTTTTTTTTTTTTTTTTTTTTTTTTTTTTGAAGAGAATGATTTACTGACATCTTATTCAAATACACAAGATTTCTATACATGTCTACCATCGAGATGTAATAATGAAGTCACCCTCACAAATTTCTATACATGTCTACCATCGAGATGTAATAATGAAGTCACCCTCACAAATGACATTTGCTCTCTGTCTGTCTCTGTCTGGTCACTCTTAGACTGATAATCACCATGTAAATGGACTTCAGTTCAGTAATGAAATGAAACACTTGCAGTACTGTCAGTTTCAAGCTACAATGCTAGACTGATGACCAATGCTAAAAAATCAAACTCTTGACCCCGCAGGGTGCAACCACTGATGAAACGATACACTTGCAATTAATTCGTTCATTAAGGAAGCAGGGCCATTGATAATGTCTTTTTATCAAACACAAAAATAATTCAGAAAGTGTAACCCTCTTCGTGACAGGCAACAAGAGATGAGTCGAGTGTCACACGTCAAAATCTTGCCATTACTTGAATTGACTTGCTTGCCTATGCATAGGAATCCAATACAACAAATCAAATTACACATCATATTATAAGATCCACGTGCCTATGCATTTGGAAAAATATAGTTATAGGAAGAAAAAAATAATGATTTAAAATTTTGGCCAAAATAGAATAGTGTTTTATTGAGTGATCTCTCTCTGTCTCTCTCTCTCTCTCTCTCTCAAACAGAACAAGCACAGCACATGTCATAACGACGACGTCATTCTCATAAACAGACAAGTACCATACTGGACCATTGCCAATGAAGAAGCCCCATGGCACGTCAAAATCTTTCGATTGCTGGGATTGACTTGCTTTGTGTCATGACTTGCATTTAGTCTTTTTGTGGCAAGAAAAGAGCCATGATCTATTCACACTATTGTTTTGAAACCCGATCGTTCATTGAACCGTAAAAGAGATATTAAAGATTTTTGAGGTCGAACTGAGGTTGAATTGGAGTTGAACCGTGATGACGCATAATTAATTTAATAATTATTTTAAATATATATATAAATATTAAATTAATAAAAAATAGAAAAATTAACTAAAATAATCCAATTAAATATAAATATCTATATTTCAAATATATATTTTCATATCATAACTTTTACCAGACAAATAAGAAATATCAAATCTTAAGCAAATTTAAATATAATATCTATTTATTTATTTATTTATTAATATATTGATTAGTTAAACTTGTAATAATAATAATTATAATAATAATTATTATTATTATTATTATATAAGAATTAGAAAGACACTCAAATAAAATAAAATAAATTATTTAATAATTTTAAATTGAAATAATTATTTAATAATTATTATATACTTAACTGTATATATTAATTAAAATTAGAGCAATAATAGTATCATAACATTTTATACAAATTTTGCCACAATTTGCCACGTGATGAGATGTGAGTGGTAGAAATGTAAATCCATAATTTTTTTTCGTTACTCACACTTTGCCATGCGTCAAATTATAGCAAAAAATTATGTAAAATATTGTGATACTACGTTACTCTTAAAAATACTTAAAATATTTAATGCACCTATCAATGCATGTCATGTCATGTTGGGCAGCTGAAAAAAAGATCTAAATCTAATGGCTGAAATCTTTTTGCTTTTATTAAAAAATTAAAACCTTTCATCATTTCCAATGTTAGCCACGTGAGGGACTTAGGAATTCAAAAGGAGTAAAAAAGTAACAAAAGTCTAAAGAAAGAAAGAGAAACACATAGTTCAGCTAAAAAGAGGAAATTACAAAGCTCCATCAATGGAAAAAAGAAAGAGAAGAAGAAAAAAAAGAAGAAAGAAGAAGAAGCAGCAGTAGAAGATGAAGGCGTGATCGGTGACTGTGTTGGCAACCTGTTAACTGCTACTTCAACTACGCACAGACCATGCTTCGTTGTGTTCTTCTTCTTCTTTCTTTTTTTCTTTTTTTTTTTTTTTTTTTTTTTTTTTTTTTTTTTTTTAGGAACTTGTCTTCTTCTTCTCTGGTTCTTTTTTTTTCCTTACAAATCCCTTTGTTCAAGATCTGAAATTATCAGATCTCCTTCTGATCTTTGTTCTTCTTCATGTTCTTTCATTTCTTTTACATTTTTTCTAGATCTGATCATAACTTCATAACGGTGTATTGGCCAAAATTCACGGGAAAAGCTGAAACAAAAAGAAATCGTCCGAACCTCAAAAACCGGTCATGGTTCTCAGAACCATATGGTCCGACCACGGTTCGCACGGGTCCCTGCTTTTTTCCCATAGAGCAGTTCTTGAAGCTAAAAAAACAGCAAAACTGAGAGGTTTGCGGTTTTTCTAGTTAGACCGTACGGTCCGGTCCGGGTTTCGAAACCACGATTCACACATGACTTGAATTTTTTTTTTGCTAACTTCACAAGGCATTATTTACTTGCATCTTATTCGTAGAAATAGATATTGAGTTATGTGGAGCTTAGTTATGTGCATCAATGTTTGTGACCTGACCTGATTTGGAATCATATTAATGACTTTAAATGTGAGATTTTGTGAGGCCTAGTCCATAGAACAGAGCCTTTCATATTTAGCCTGTTTTGGATCTACAAATTGTAGATAATATATATATATATATATATATGTGTGTGTGTGTGTGTGTGATTACACAACAGAGAAATATAATAAAAAGATGTGTTACCATAAAAAGAATAATTCAGATGTTAAAACTTTTGAAAGACCAAAAAATATTAAAGAATTATAAGATTTACTTTCTATAAATTTTTGAAACAAAACAAAATGTATATGATTACACAATAGAAAAATATAAAAGAAAAATTGATTACCTTCAAAAGAATAATGCATGGTATAATTATTGAAATCTGCTAAACATGTTCAAATATTGCAAAAACTAACATAAATTCAGATGTTAAAACTTCAAAAATGCCAAAAATATATAAATATAAAAATAAATAAATATATATATATATATATATATATTTATATAATTAAAGAATAAATTATTGAAACAATTCAAAAATATATATATGACTATTCATAATAGAAGTATAAGAAAAAAAAAGTACAAGTACCCATGAAGCAATAAGTTTTAAATTTTAATGGGTCTAAACTTAAAAAAGGAAGAAGAGTTTGCCACAAACCTATTTGTTATATTAGCTTATCGCTTTACATGAAAGAGAACTACATTCACACAAACATGTTGTAACCATCTTAGGCTTCTTAGCGTCTTCGATGATGTGTTCGCCCATGAGATGTTCTTTGTAGGTTCCTATGTGTAAAGTTGTAATTTACAACTATGTGTTTTGTTGGCTTTAATTCCGTGCCAAATTTGATTGTAATTTTATTCAATCATTTGTATCCTATATTTATTGTGGGATTTGATTGTAAAGGTTGTATGATAGAGAGAGAGTGTGAAGACTCAAGCAATTGAAGACTAAAGAGTTTTCGCAGGTATCTTATGACTAAGCATCCCGCGAAGTGACCCATGTGACTTGCACATGCTGGAATGCGAAGAATCAGGATAGGATGGAGACAGTTGTGTCTCGTGAGTATCTCGCAGGTAAGGTCTTCCCACAAGACACCCGCGAGACATTCTGTTTTGCCAAACTGTCAATTCTGATAGACACTTTCTGTGCCTACACTATATATACCCACATTACCCACAAATCTTGAGGAGTGCTTCTAAGAGAAAAACCTAGCCAAACACCTTGAGAGTTAGAGATTGTTATACTCACAATCCTCTACATAATTGCTTGTGGATTTTCCTCAACTCCTACCTCTCCATTTCCATACCATTGAGAGGTTGATAGCCCAAACCCTTACCACACCCTTTCAGAGTGTCAAGTGAGGTTTTGGTGTTGTTGGGAAGTATTGGAAGAAGCCAAGAATGGCAGATGCAACATGGAGCTTGTTGCGGGATCAGGAGAGCTAGACAAGACACGGTTCTGAGAAGCCTTGTTGGAGTAGAAGCTTGGAGGGCTTAGGTACATCGGGTAGATTAGGCTTGGAGGGTCTCTTGCTAACCCATGTATCCCAATTGATTTTCTAGTGGATCGATTACCCCTTGGAGGGTGGCGGAGAGGTTTTTTGCCGAGCTCTTCGGTTTCCTCTTCAATAACACATCAGGGTGTTATCTTGTGTTTGCATCGCTCTTCCCTACTCTTTTACATTCCTTTTTACTGTTGTGTTGTCTTGTTTATGGATTAGAGTAGCTTGTTTGTTTATCCGCTCGCATTTACACTATTCCGCACTTAGAATTAAGTTAGTGTAAAATCTATCGAACCGTAATTTTAATTTGGGGGTCTAAACAGCTCTTGTGTTTTTAACACATTTTCGAGCTTTCACTATGGTGCTATTATTACATAGAGGCAATCTTCTTGAAAGAAAAAACAAAATAACGTAGGGTTTCAAAAACAAAGGAGGCGGCTACAAATAGTTTGAGAACTATTGAGTGTTTACAATTAGGTGTTTTCTCCTTTAAAAAGAAATCAATTTGTAAATTTTAAGAAAATTAATTAATTTTTAAATGAAACCTTGCAAATTTGGAGATAAATTACCAACGTTTAAGTTTGAGTTTAAGTTAGACTTGTTAGAGAGATAGAGTTTCAATCATTGTTAAATTTGTTTTAAAAAAATAATTTCAAAAATTATCATTTTTTTATATAAATGATAATTTTATTTAAATATTGTGTCGACGTGAAAAATTGTGAGAGTTTCAAAAGCTTCGGTTATATATATATATATATATATATGTATGTATATATACTAATATTATGCCCATGTGATGCACGGCTTAATTAAAAATTATATATGTTGAAAGTTGAAACTTTACTAATAATTTATGAGTCACACAGTAAAAAAAAATTAATTTTAGCAACATGTACGCATAAATATATTGAGTCACTTTGTGTATACATGGTGTGTAGTATATAAATTTTACATATTAAAACATAAAATTATGATATATAATCAAAATATGTAATTTATTTTAAATTACTTGAAACATTTAATAGAATTTGAGGTGGAAGACCTTAACTCAAGTCGCCCCTTTCTACCCATTTTTTGTTCATAAAAAAACTACACACACACATATATATACATAAAAATTATATATTCAAAACAATAGTGAGAAACCTATCAAATTTTTATTAAACAAATAACATATTTCTATCATTCTTACCTCTTCTTCCATATTGGAAAGTTGCGTTGCAAGTACTTTTTTCTCTCTTTGTCTCCCTTGCTTTTGTGCCTTGCATTTGATTCTTTGGCATATCTTTATACTTATTTAGACTTGCATATTTGCAAATTCTATTATGTCTCCAACTTGCATGTCCAACATGTATTTGAAATATTACTTTTCCATTTATATCAATTAATATTTATATATATTCAAAGTTAACCAATAGTAAATATATACCTAGCTATTCTTTTTCAATCTTTATAAAGGTCAAAATTAACAAAGTGCAATGACTAAATCTTTTTCTCTTTCTCATCAAGTTTGAATTTGGATTCTTCAAAATTGTATTGAAATACAACATATTAAAATATTTTAGTTCACAAAATACTAATTTAAGAAAATATAAATTGAACTATCAGAAATAAGAAGTTCCAAAAGGAGAATAAGAGATTTGTATAAATTAATATATCAATTCTTGTGGAAGATCCACCATTATGAAAGCATGTCTAACAATATTTAATCATTGATTCTCAAACCATAAGCATATACAATATATCAAATTTAAGAAAATTAGCTTAAACAACAAATACATAATACCTATTCAATTTGATTATAAGGAAAAAAAAAAATAGAGTAAACAAATACATACTTGTGAGGTTGTAGATGTTGTAGGTAGAAGGAAAGACTAAATCAAAAAACCGTACAATTGGTAAGAGAATGAAAAAATACATCAAATAACCATGTGTGTGTATACATATATATCCTAAACTTCTTGAAGAAGTTGACTAAAATAAATAAATAAATAAAGAGTCTAGAAAATCAAAAAGGATATAGAACTTCTCATCTCAAGAAGTTGATATGAAAAAAAGAGTCTATTACGTTAAATTAGAAAAAAATATAGCTTGTTAATTTAGTTTTTGCCATTAAAACTAATTAGGTCTCTCAGGTGTAGTAGTTGAATGCCACCAAATAACTAAATTTAATTTTTTAAACAAAAATTTGATAAATTTTTTGCATTTTGGTGAAGTCACTTGACACAACCACAATTTCTAAGTCTAATTTTTATTATATAATATATTATATATAGAATATATAGATAAGAGTGTAGCACAATTTAAAATAAGATTTAACCCTTTCATATTCTATCATTAAAAAAAATAACATTTATTTGTTTTGGCAGAACTTAAAATGTTAGTTGATCACGTTTTCAAGTACATATAAGATCTTTATCCATGTCTACCATCAAGATGTAAAATGAAGTCACCCTCACAATTGACATTTGCTCTCCCTCGGTCTCTTTCTCTTCTCTCACTCTCAGACTGATAATCATTATGTAATTGGACTTCAGGTCAGTAGTGTTAGTTTCAAGCTACAATTAATGTTAGACTGATGACCAACGCTAAAAAATCAAACTCCTGACCCCGCAGGGTGCAATCACTAATGAATCGATACACTTGCAATTAATTCCTTCATTAATGAAGAGGGACCATAGATATTGTCTTTTTATCAAAAACAAAAATAATTCAGAAAGTGTCACCCTCATCCTGACTGGCAAAAAGAGACCAGTCTATGCATAGGAATCCATTACAACAAATCAAATTGCACTCCTCATATCTGATTGATTGCATTTGGAAAATATAGTTATAGGAAGAAAAAATAATGATTTAAAATTTTGGCCAAAAATATAATAGTGTTTGTTGCCGCGCGCGCGGGGGGGGGGGGGGGGGGGGGGGGGGCTTGTTCGAGTCGTGTGGGAGGAGGGTTCTTAGCTTGCATTGTGGCTCTCCTGCTGGCTCTCTTGGGGTGCTAGGGTGAGGTCTGTGACGTCTCGATCACAATAGTTATGGCTCAATCCAACATTCCCTAGTAGGGGGTGCCTTTATTAGGTCACGTCCTAGGGGGTTAGTCACATATGATCGCCCCCGCCCCCCTTTTTCCGTCCAAAAAAAAAAAAAAAATGTTTGTTGTGAAGTCAAATAGAACACAACCTGATACTTACCTCTTATTTGCTCAAAAACCACAAAAGCAGGACTCAAGTGACAAGCCTATTCGGCTATCCATACTTATCGCACTCAAGGGCTGAGCTAATAATTTTTTTTGGGATAAAACTATCATATTGATTTGTAATTCAAGAAAAACTCAAACCATATTATATACATGTAGGTCTTCATGCATTAATTTTATTTTTTTTATTTTTTTAAATCTTAAATCCAAAGTAAGTCATAAGTCATATATAATACTGCAAGATTATTATATCGAAATCTTTTAGGAATATAATTTTTATTAACACTAAAAAATATTAACAAGCTAAACACCTTATTGAGCATCTAAAGGTCATTTTTAATCTTGAGTTCTTCTTATTTTTATGAAAGACCATAAGTCCATAAGATTCATAGAAACTAAATATCAGTTTATAACAAAACTAGACTATATTTACAACTAAGAGAAATGATATTCATAGAAATTAACTATAGATTACAGCTTTTTGTAGGCCTCCGTCTATCGTGGCAGTTAATAAAACTGTCGTAATAAATGACCTATAAAGGTGGTTTTTGAAAACACCGGTATAGGAATGTTAGGTTTAATGATCATTTGCATCGCATGTGGCTTTTAAAAATGAGATGAAAACCACCGCACACCCTTGGTGCGGTAGTCACTCCACAAGTATAAGTGCTTGTGGGGTGTGAGAGGCAAGGGTCGGGGTTCAAGTCTC
Organism: Quercus lobata; assembly: GCF_001633185.2. Classification (NCBI taxonomy): domain Eukaryota; kingdom Viridiplantae; phylum Streptophyta; class Magnoliopsida; order Fagales; family Fagaceae; genus Quercus; species Quercus lobata. The sequence goes on along the minus strand of NC_044907.1, from coordinate 33,153,132 downwards.
TAGGAGGGAGCTTCACACACATATACACTTACAATAGGCTAGAGTGAAAATTCTATCTTGTATAAAAAAAAAAATGAGATGAAAAATTTACCCTTATGCTTAGATTATTAAACTCACGACCCCCAAAGGCCTATATACACAATCTGAAAAACGATTAGACATAGTCACACTACAATCAATGAGCTTAGGTTGGAGGCGAACATGAAACTAGTAAGACTAGAGCACTACCTACAATGGGTAATTTAGAGTTTTTATGGGTATTTTTTGTTATTTTAGAGTTAAAAGAAGTATTTTAACAGTTTGTGGGCATTTTGATCATTTTTAGATTTTATGAGCATCTTGGTCAGTTTGAAGGTTTAGGAATGTACTTTGGTCATTTTGAAGAGTTTAGATATCTTTTGCCATCTAAGAGATTTTTGGGTATTTTGGTCAATTTAGATGTATTGGTGGTATTTTGGACATTTTGGAGGTTTTGTGAGGCATTTTGGTCATTTTCAATATTTTTGAATATTTTAATTATTTTGAGGAAGCACATTCTAGTCATATCAAAGACTTTAGGGGTATTTTGATCAACTTGGAAGATTTCTTGTGTATTTTGTTCATTTGGGGTTTTCAATGGTATTATGGGTAATTTTTGAAGGCTTAAAGGGTATTATGGTTATTTTCTTGATTTGGAGGGGCATTTTAGTCAATATGGAGAGTTAAGAGGTAATTTTTGTCAATTTAGAGATTTTGGGAATTTTTCTCATTTTAAAGTTATTAAGGATATTCAGTAATTAAAGTGGTTTTAGGGGTATTTTGGAGGTATTGATGTTAATTTTGGTGGTTTTGGAAACAACTATGATATTTTAGTCACCTAAGAGATTTTAGTAGTATTTTTTTTTTTTTTTTTTGTCATTTTAATTTTTATTGGGTTGGGTCATTTCCAATATATATATTAAAGGTATTTTGGTTATGTTGGAGATTTTAGAAGTATTTTGATTATCTTTCAATGTTTTGGGGTGTATTTATGTCATTGGACAATGTTTATTACACATTTGTGTATATCCACACAACATGTAATAATACTAAAATTGTGACTCTAACTCACGATTTCAAAATTAAAAATGTGAATTAAACTCACGATCTTAGTATACTTTAACACTTAGTGTATACACGCTAGTATGTAATAAGTTTTACCCTTATGTCATTTTGTTCAATGATAATTTTATAATTTTACAGGTTTTTGACTATATTATACCTACAAACAACAACTGAAAATAGAAAAATATTTTCCATAAAATATTTTATTTTATTTAAAAAAAAAAACGGAGTGTATAAGTTATAACATGAACATTTTTTTAGTTAAATAATTTACTACACTGTATAAGATTATTAGTCTCATAAGATAATCACATTATAATTAAAAAATTTAGTAGGGTTTTAGTAGCCAAATTTTTTACGAAGCGTAGGGTTAGTTTGGATGCAATCATAAGAACACTGAAGAGTATGTGGTGGTTTGGGGGAAACTTTGACATCCGAGACTTAAGGAATAACACAACTATGCTTTTGTTTGACGATGAGGCCGATCCGAAATGAATACTGATGCAAGGACCTTGGTCCTTTGATAAATAATTGATTGGCTTATTTTACCCCGATGATGCAGCAACAGTGGAGGATGCAAAGTTTGATTTCACGTCTTTGAGGGTGCAGATTCATGGGCTTCAGATCAGACGGATGACTACGGCCAATGCTGAAGCTATTGCAGGTACACTTGGGACAGTGGAGTGTGTTGATGAATAAGTTAAGGGGGATTGCCGTGGACGGTGTATGCGTGTTCGCATTTGCATTGATATTAACAAACCATTGTGCAGAGGTAGCTAGGTTTGTGAACGTTGGGGATCAATCGCCACAGTTTCAGTATGAGTGGATGCCAATATTTTGCTATTGGTGTGGAGTAATGAATCATGACAAAAAAGATTGTCGAATGTGGGGGAATAGCCAAGGGACTCTAAAGAAGGAAGATCAACAGTATGGGGCATGGATGCCTGTCACCACAGACTGCTTCCAGCGTTGCCCATGTAGTGCGTGATAGGCTTGCGCAATCGTTGGAGACTTTTGTACCTCACCACCATACGGTCCCACCAACTATACATCTACTGGAAGCAATAGTTGATGAGCGTGGGGAGAGAATTTCCAACCGTGACCCGGGAGATGTACAACCAAAACGGGTTGCTAAAGCAACAGAGATGAAGCATCCCTTAACAGACAAAGAAATACTTGGTAACCTAAAGTTGTTTGATGCACACCTACAGGATATTGATAAGGAACTTGCAAAAACATCTCACACTGAAACTTTGGCTGAGAATGTAACTAAGTCTCTGAGGGAGGATGTGCCACATGTGGAAGGAAATAATAATAACTTATTGAACCATCCAATAGAGCTAGAATGTAAAAATGGATAGCTCTTTCCAATTTCGGGCAACAATGGTGGAGTATGAGAAAGAGGGCCAAGTTGACAAAGTTGATTTAGATCATGGAGCCCACAAGGATAATGGTAATATTGGGGAAGGTGGAAGTGTTAGGAAGGATGAGGAAAATATTATTGTGGATTCAAATAAATCCACTTTGCCCCAGAAAGGAAAATGGAAAAGAATTGGTCTACCTCTAAAGCAACGGGACACAATGGAAATTGAAGTAGAGTTACAGCACCAGAAGAGAAAATCCGATAACATTGAGGGAAGTGATGGGGAAAAGAAGCAGAGGTTAGATATTGAAACAATATCTCTGAGCAAGATTATGGCTCAATACTTAGGATTGGTGGGGTCAGCTAAGCAGCCTCACTGGATCCAATGAGTATCTTAAGTTGGAACTGTCGGGGGCTTGGGAATCACCGGACAGTTCGAGCTCACAAATAGGCCTTACAGGATGAAGCTCCTAAGGAATGTCTAAATTTATAAAGCATGGATTGATTTATACCCAAGGTTTGACAGTTTCAAGCGATGGTCAGAGTGGAGATTTGGCTTTACTTTGGAAGCCAGAATCAAAGGTGGAGGTCAAAGGTCTATCAAGATGGTACATTGATGCCTGTATAGATTATGATAATAGGGGGGAGATATGGTGGCTAACAGGTTTCTATGGTCATCCTGATACAAATCGAAGGGAGGAGACATGGTAGATACTTGAATCTTGGTCAAAACAATCAATATCCATGGCTATGCATTGGAGATTTCAATGAGATTACTAGTAGTTTTGAAAAATCAAGGGGGAATGTCAAACCTGTAAGCCAAATTGATAGATTTCAAAGGGCCATCAATCTTTGTGCGTTTCATGATTTGGGGTATATTGGATCACCTTTCACTTGGTCAAAAAATAATGGAGATGAAGGTAAGATAAGGATTAGGCTGGATCGTGCTTTGGCAACGTTTGAATGGATGGCGAAATTCTGAAGAGCCATGCTACACCATATTTCCATGTCAACCTTTGATCATTCCCTTCTTGTTTTGTGTTTCCCGAGTATTAGTAACCAACCCCATGGTAGAGGAAAAGTTTTTCGGTTTGAGGTGATGTGGCTACGAGATCCTCAATGTGATGTGGTTGTTGAAGAAACTTGGCAGGAAGGATTATACAAAACGGGTGGGTCTCCATTTGTGAACTACATGGAAAGCTATCGTGATAGGCTTGGTATCTTGGAATAAACTAGAATTCAGGCATGTTGGGAGAAAGATTGTTGAGCTGCAAAAGAAATTACAAATCTTGGAACTTCAAAGTGGGAGAAATATAAATGGTGAAGTAGAAGAAGTCTGTAGGGCTTTAAATAGTTGGTTGGATCTGGAATCAACACTCTCGAAATATGTGGTTAGTAGGGGGAGATTGAAACACCAGTTTTTTTTTATGCTAAGGCCTCAAATAGACACCAAAGAAATTTGATCGAAGGGATGTGTGATGCTAATGGTATTTGGCAGGAAGATGATGAACGGGTGGAAAGCATTGCGGTTGACTATTTTAGTAGTATTTTCAAGACAAATGGCCCAGCTGATGCATCAATAGTAGTGGATGTAGTCCATCCTGTGGTGACAATTGACAAGAATTTGGGGTTAATACAAGATTTCGAGGAAGTAGAGGTGGTTAAAGCTTTGAAGCAGATGCACCCCAAAAGGGCTTCTAAACCCGATGGTATGCCTCCTTTATTTTATCAACGTCATTAGTCTTTAGTTGGTAATTGTGTTACTAGCACCATTCTTGATTTTCTTAATCATGGTATTATTCCTCCAAAATTTAACAAAATACAAGTGGTGCTCATCTCGAAAATTAAAAATCCCACAAAGAATAGCCAATTCCGGCCCATTTGTCTTAGTAATGTTATCTCACGTATCACATCCAAGGTTTTGGCCAATAGATTGAAGCATTTGTTTCCAAAAATCATTACTGAGAATCAGAGTGTGTTCATGTCTAAGCACCTTATTACTGATAATATGTTGATTGCTTTTGAAACATTGCATCATATTAATCAAAAGTGATTGGGAAGGTGGGTGAGATGGTTGTTAAACTTGATATGAGTAAGGCCTATGATCGGGTGGAATGGGGTTGTTTGGAGAAAATTGTGCTCAAGATGGGTTTTCTTGTAAAATGGGTTGATATTATGATGAGGTGTGTACACTCTATCTCTTATTCCATCAAAATTAATGGAAGGCTAATAGGGCACATTGCTTCTATGTACTTGGGGTTGGCACCCAAGGGACCCTCTATTGCCATATTTATTTTTAATCTATGTAGAGGGTCTTTCTCCAATGTTAAAGAAATCTATGGTGGATGGCCAAATGAAAGGAGTAGCTGCTTGTTCAAGGGGACTGGAAATTTCACACTCATTCTTTGTTGACGATATCCTTATTTTTTTGCCGAGCCATGAGGGAGGACTATTCTAGTCTTGAGAAAACTTTGGTGGTATATGAAAATACATTAGGCCAACAATTGAACTTAGAGAAGACAACCTTATTCTTCAATAGTAATACACCACAGGATATTCAAGATGACATCAAACACAAGTTTGGGGCAGAGGTGATCCATCAACATGAGACTTACCTAGGTTTACCATCCTTAGTAAGTTAATCCAAGAGTAAGACCTTTCGGCAACTAAAAGAGAGGTTGGATAATAAGCTATCAGGGTGGAAGCAAAAAATGTTGTCATAGGCAGGAAAGGAGATTCTTATTAAAGTGGTAGCTTAGGCAATTCGTACATACACTATAAGTGTTTTTAAACTTCCAAATACTCTATGAGATGAGATGACTGGTATGGTTCGAAAATTTTGGTGGGGACAAACAAATGAAAAGACTAAGATGTCTTGGCTTAGTTGGGATAAAGTTTGTACCCCAAAGGAGGGTAATGGCTTAAGCTTTCGTGACCTTAAAACTTTTAATCTTGCACTTTTAGCCAAACAAAGATGGAGGCTTCAAACCAATACGTCATCTTTGGTTTATAGAGTTTTATAGGCTAGATACTTTCTGGATAGCAATTTTCTTTGGGTAGGACTGGGGTCTTGTCTATCCTATGCATGGAGGAGCATTTAGGCGGCACAGAATATTGTTCGGAAAGTGTGTAAATGGCAAGTGGGTAATGGAGCTTCAATTGATATTTAGGTAGATAAATGGATCAATGGTCTGGCCACTTTAAGTGTGCTTACTAGACCAAATACCTTACCAGATCAATTCTCTGTTAGCCTATTCATTGATTCGGTGACTAGTGGATGGTGTGATGAACTAGTGAGATAGGTTTTTCTCCCGGTCGATGTTCAGTCCATCTTGAGCATCCCTTTGAGTGTTCGCATGCCACGAGACAAGTTGGTATGGGCTTACACCTTAAAGGGAAACTTTACAGTTCGTAGTGCGTACAAGATTACAGTGGCTGAATCGATGGTGACATGCATGGAGGGAACTTCGAATGGTGAGGATCACAAAACATTTTGGAGGAGGCTTTGGAACTTAACTGTACCGAATAAAATTAAGTCCTTTGCCTGGCGGGTGTATCAAAATATTATTCCTACAAAGGTGAACTTATGTCATAGGCAAGTTATTGATGGTGATATGTGTGAAGCATGTGGGTTGGGTAAAGAAACCAATGGGCATATGTTTTGAGAGTGTGAGGTAGCTCATAAAGTAGGGGTCCAGTATTGGATTATCTTCAAAGCACAAGGAGTTAGGTACAATGAATTTGTTGATCTGGTCTAGTATCTCATTTGTATCCAACATGTGGGTTTGACTTTTTAGAGATGCTATTTATGATTGCATGGAGTTGTGGCATAATCAAAGTGCAACTCGACATGGGAGCCCACAATAATCTGCAAATTTGGTAGTGTAAAAAGCTCGGGTGTTGCTGGATGAATTTCAAACAACAAACCACTCTATTTCCCAACCGATGGAAGACATGTAAGAATTCTGAGCAGCTCTGATTGCACTTAGCTACAAGGTAAATGTGGATGGGGCGGTTTTTAGTCAATCTTGCCAAGCTGGGGTGGGTGTTGTGATCCGAGACTATGAAGGAGAGGTAATAGCAGCTTTAAACAAACAAATTCACCAGCCATTGGGACCTTTGGAAATAAAAGCAAAAGCTATGGAGGTTGGGGTTTCATTTGCTTGAGTTGTGGGTATAAGGGAGGTGATCTTTGAATGTGACTCCAAGATTGTATCTGATGCTCTCTTGGGGTTATGTACTCCACTTATGATTATCTCAAATATCTTGGCCAGGGTATCTCTTAGGTTTCAGGATTTTTGATTAGCTTAAGTGTCTCATGTTAGGCGTGAAGGCAATAGGCCAGCACATATATTGGCAAAGCATGCCAAAGATATAGTCAATAGTGATAATTTTGTAATATGGATAGAAGAAAATTCATCGTTGATTGAGTCAACTATTACTCATGATATATTGAATTTATCTTCGTTTTAACAAAGTTACAAGTTTCTTATCAAAAAAAAAAAAAAGGAAGAAGAAAGAGAAAAAATTAATAAAATATTCTGATGTGGGAATTTTTAAATGAAAGAAACTCTATTGCTAATTTATAGTAATACATCACGCTTGGAGAGGTCTGCTCATGAGTAAAAAACTTTTTGAGTTATAGAGAGATTGTTGGAGCAATGGTTTATGGTTTCACTCTATTGTAGTAGAGAGTATTTTGGGTTTAACTAGACTGTTGAAGACGCTCTAAATGTAAAGATAAAAAAGAATGTGCTTAATTATATTTGCTCTTAGCACGAAAATCCTCCTCTTTGCTTGTAGTCTTTCAAATCCGATCCTCTTATAGCCTCAGTCAACCTTGTTGTCCTTACCAATATTTCAATTCACTTAACAGATGTTGTTGCAAATAAAACCTTTACACTTATTGCCTCACTCGTCAACAAGACCGCAGACCCCAAATTGAAAGTGCAATTTGAAATTTGCCTTGAAGTCTATGCTGATTTGTTAGCGGAATAGAAGATGCAAAAACTGTATTGAAAGCTCATGACTACCAAACAGTAAAAGTTGCATCTGATGATTACCTGACTGCCAATGGGATTCCTTATTTGGTTTTTTTAATAGGTTCAACATAAGAGTTCTTTTTTCTAATATTTTAATATAAAAATAAATAAATTCGTAGGAGTTCTTTGTTCAACTTGGAGAACTTTTTTAATTTGGTTTATTATTTGGTTTTTTTAATAGGTTTAATATAGTGGTTCCTTTTCCTTATCTTTTACAATAAAAAATAAAAATAAAAAAATAAAAGAGCATTGGAATTCTGTGCTCAATTTAGGAGTGTTTTTTTTTTTTTTTTTCCTAATCTATTACTTAAAAAAAAAAAAAAATCGTAGGAGTTCTTTCGGTGGGCTATTTAAACTAACATAATTCCTTATTATGCATGTATGCTAAAGAAGAGGCACAAGGCTGGAGGAGGATCCAAACTTTCTCAATTAGGTATTCACTCCATCTATTATGTCCTATGTTCTTTGTTTGAATAATATCCTTAGAAGCCAATACTTAGTACTATAATCATGTATACTCTATCTATTGTGAGGTTGTAGATTGACTCCAATTAATTAATTCAATTACCCAAATTAATTAATTAGGTCCATTTACATGCAATATCATGAATGTACCAACAAATCACCAAATAATCTAGAGTGCAGTCGAAAGTAAATTTGATACGATGATTTGTTGACTAATGGGGAAAACTTTCATGAGGCAAAAATTCAACTGGGTGATTTTTAAGTCACCACTCTTAAGAATCATTAATCAAAATCAAGAGATTATAAGTACAAGGAATCTTACCCTCTTGTACGAATCCCTGTTGTACGTAACAAACTCCAAAAAATTGAAGCTTGTTGTTGGATGCAAAGTTCTTCAATACTCTTAAAGAAGAGGAAGCGACTTGATCACAAGACCCTAAGGTGCATAAGAACGCAATTGCTTCATAATAAGTGTATATATCCTCTGTGTGAGATTTTGTGTGTGATGATGGCTATAAAATAATCATTTTATATCACCTAGTAGGTTAGTGAACGAACCCTAGAAAACCAAGTCATCATGGGTTGAAAATCAAATCTAGAGATTGTGGATATCTGTGAAGCTCAATAGATCGAGAGATATGGAGGTTCATTAATTCTTGATAGCAGCTTGTATTAAGTTACGTGTTAAGGTTCACAATTTTCAGCTTTTCACAGTTGCTTCTTTATGAAATCTTCATGTTTTCAATAGTACAACTTGTAAAGTTTATTGAACATACTTCATGACATTCTTAAATTCACTTAAGACTACTCACATACAAATAAATTGCATTTTATCAATAGATATGCCAACTACTTAAAAATATGAACCTAACACATTGTATATATGTTCTTCACTTGAATAACCTTAGAAACTAGTAATTAGTAATAATTTAAATCAGTGAAATACTTTAGTTTTAGTCTTAATAGTATTGTAAATTTATCTTTGAAGCGATGTCAACGTGTGAATAAACCTAAATATAGTGTAGCGTGAGATATTTGCACTATTAAGTGTGATATTACCGGTTTCAGATTTGGATCTTATATGGTATTAATTTCCCAATGTAGAGTAGTTTGGTTGTTTAAGTTACCAAGTATCTTTTCTCAAAAAAAAAAAAAAAAGTTACCAAGTATCAACACGTGTTTGTTGTTTTATTGGAATAAAGCAATCAAATACAATGAACAAATTTTTTTAAGAAAATACAAAACAAATTCTAACATAAGTTTGTTTAATTTTTTAAGCAATCACGTCACTTCCGAGGTCTTACAATTTTCCACATCGTTACAATGTTTTTTTATATTAATTTTTAAGTTGTTTTTATACCTCCTTATTCGTGATAACTCAATCACACACTCTAACCCTTATTTATTTTCTATTCCAATTCCAATAAAAATATGCCTACTTTTGGTTATTTCTATCAGTAACAAAACTATTATTGCAAATTTCAGTTAGTAACAAAAACCCTTAAACTCTTCCCTTCCCATTTATTATTTTTTTTTAACTGGTTTATTATATGGTTTTTAACTCTATAAAATCAACCTCCAAACCCTAAACCTAATGCAGCTGTATTTTCAGTGATGAAAAAATTCGTCACTAAAAGTCCAGTTTTTCGTTACTAAGGACCTTTAGTAAAAAAATTGGACTTTTAATGACGAAACTCATTTCGTCACTGAAACCCCATCACTAGAAGTTCTAGCGACGAAAAATTTTGTCACTAAAAGTCCAATTTGATTTAAAAAAAAAAAAAAAAAACAACTTTTAGCGATGAAAACGTTTCGTCACTAAATGTTTTCCTCGCTAAAACACTATTTAGCGACAAAAATATTTTGTCACTAAAAACACTTTAGTTTATTAAATCATATGTAGTGACGAATAATTTCGTCACTAAAACTATGTTTGGGTTTCGTCACTAAAACTGTTTTTAAGAAAATCCAGGCACATATAGTGACAAAAATTTTCTTCACTAAAACCATTTCTTACAAAATTTTGCTACATTTAGCGATGAAATATTTTGTCACTAAAACAATTTTTTGTTGCTATATTTATGACGAAAAAATTTGTCGCTAAAACTTATTTTTTGTTTTTATTTTTTTTCATGGCTTTGATATTAACCAATAACCTGTTATTACATTATTAAAACCTCACATTTGAATAACACATTTATTTGAACAAAAAATTTATAAAAAAAGATCCATACATTCCACAAGTAAAAAATAAAACAAGAATCCAATTCAAACTCCTTCCATACAATAATTGTTTGCAACACATACAATAACTCAAGATGTTTTATAACAATACAAAAAGTATAGCATAATATAATTAGAACTAACGGAAGATGTCCTTATATGTCTTCAAGTAATGCCAAAAGTAAATCCCGAAAAGTCACCAATAAGAAATTTGCACAAATATAAAAACAATACTACATTAAAATTGTAAAGTAAAAATATTAACTATAATATAAGAAACATTTCTAACAATGCATTAAGAGTAGTCACACCAATGAATTAAAATCACAACTCCTAATGTATAAGTTGTAGAAAGCAAATATAGATTTTCAAGTGTAATATAATACAATTAGTTTCAAATAATGCATCAAAAAAAGTAGTCACACCATGTAGTGTGGGTCAATTGCTAAAATAAAGTACTAACAAAAAAATGTTTTAACTTGAAGTTGTACCACCCCCATAGGTAAGAGCATCATCATAACCCTTGCTCCTTAAAAAGTTAAGAATATTCTTTTGGGATCTCTTCTTACTTAGCTCATGCCTCTTGGTCCCTAGCTCGTTCCTCTTGGTACAATTGAAGCCTTCTAAAACTTCATGTAATATTGGAATCACTACTTGATCATAAAGATCTCTTTGTTGAGTTGAGGGACCAAAAACCTACATATTACCACAAACAAAATCTTAGCATCTACCATCAAATATGAAACTAGATTCTCAAAACTGACATTGTTTAACATTTATGACATACACGTTCAAGTTTTTTTTTTTTTTGCTAACATTAAGTTGGGGAGGGAGATTCAAACTCAAGTTCTCCTGCCTCTATAGAGAACTGGACAATGTGCCAATGCTGCCAAGTACAAGGCTTTTGGTGACATATACATTCAAATTATAGGACTCCCTTATACTTTCCATTTTAGTGTTCGGATGTAAAGGTGTACATGGTGGCACATCATTTAAAATTCTATTCTTACTACACCAAGGAATGAATACTTATTTTAGAGGACAAGACACCATGCACACCATTAAATGGACATTTTCCATTTTGAAGACAAATGAAGAGGACCCTTTTCCTGGAAAAAAAATATTACTTAACAAGAACACGCCTCTTTACCTACTCATTTTAACCTATTCTATCCAAGTTTTATGTATATAGCCCTTACATTAGATCACCTTGAAAAAATGTAAAACCAAAGAATCCCCCATAAACAACTAATAATCTTTGAACCTTAATTCTTGAAATTAACAACCAAACAATTATAAGTAAATATTGAACCACACTTTGAAACAAACACCCAAATGCCAAAACATCAAAGTCTAAGTAAAACCCAATACCCCATTTGTGAAAATCTACTCATCACACTTTAACCCTCCCCAAAAGGTTCATACAATTTTCACCAATCTCAAAAATCCACATCCCATATCATGTATATACAAACTAATTGAAATGAATGAAGTAGTGCCTAATCTACTCATCACACTTTAACCCTCCTCAAAAGGTTCATACAATTTTCATCAATCTCAAAAATCCAACAAAACCCACCACAAAACCAATCACAAATATCACAAGTACAATGCTTACAAATATTGAAATCGAATAAAGTGATACTCATTACATCTAATTAACAAGTTTCATTCACATTTGCAAGAAATTAAAAATACTTCCAATATGAATTTTAACCACCTTATAATACCATGCAAGCCACCCACTTGCTCCAACACAACAACCCACCACAAAACCAATCACAAACATCACAAATATAGAGTGTTTGCAAGTATTGAAATCAATTAAAGTACTATTCATCACATCTAATTAAAAAGGTCCATTCACATTTGCAAAAAATTAAAAACACTCCCAATATGAATTTAAACCACCTTATAACACCATGCAAGCCACGCGCTTGCTCCAACACAACAACCCACCACATAACCAATCACAAACATCACAAGTGTAGAGTTTTACAAGTATTTAAATCAAATAAAATACTATTCATCACATCTATTCAACAATACTCATTCACATTTGCAAGAAATGAAAAACACTCCCAATATGTATTTAAACCACCTTATAACACCATGCAAGCCACTTGCTTGCTCCAACACAACATACCACCACAAATCCAATTTCCAACATCACAAGTATAGAGTTTTACAAGTATTTAAATCAAAGAAAATACAATTTTTCACATCTAATCAACAATACTCATTCACATTTGTAATAAATGAAAAACACTCCTAATATGTATTTAAACCACCTTATAACACCATGCAAGCCACCCGCTTGCTCCAACACAACATACCACCACAAATCCAATTTCCAACATCACAAGTATAGAGTTTTATAAGTTTTTAACTAGAATTTACTTACTTTGCTCAAGCTAAGTTTACAACTTTCAAAAAAAATCCAAAGTTACTGCAAACAATGTGTATTTAGTCTGCAAAAAAAAAAAAAAAAAGTTAAATTTATAAGTACAAAAGTTAAAAAAAAAGTTAAACAAGCAGATAAGACAATAATTAGAGCCGCCAATGAAGAAAGATATTTACAGGAGAATGAAAAGCTTGTAAACAACCAAATGTCAGCACAAATATCTAATTCTTCAAAATCACTACCCCACATGAAAACTAGCAAACAAAAGCCAAAATCCAGAAACAACACTACTTGTACTATAATGGAAAAATCAGATTCAAAAATCAACCATTCAACTGAACAACTCTTTAGAGAAACAATACCAACCATTCACCTAATTGTGAAGATTCACCCAATTCAACACCAACATAATGATGGTGCAACTAACACTGTTTAATTAGAGATTTCCCCCTGTTCAACAACCATTATCAACATACCAACTATTAATACAAAAGCTTTCACCAAAAATCCCACATTTATATCACTAAAACTTGCAAAAGAGTAACACACATTATTATTATTATATCATAGAGTTCAGAATGAATCCAAATCCTATAAAACACTACCTTAAGTTTCTACTAAAAAACAAGAAATTGTTTAACATTTTCAATTAAATCAATCAAGCAACACAATACAATAAACAAGTAATCTTTCCCTTATTTTGCAGCAAACACATAAGTAATCACCCATTGTTGTTTCAACTAGAACAATAAAAAATTAAAAAAAAAAAAAAAAAAAAAAAAACAAATTATGTATTTCCAACATGGAAAAACAAACTCAAATTTGGATCATTAAACAAAAATTAACAAAAAAATTAACTCAAAAGAAAAAAAAAAAATGAAAAAAAAACACCCATTACATGAACTGAAGCGTTGCCAGTTATGGTGGGAGGTGAAGGGTCGCCGCTTGGGGCTGGGAGGCGAAGGGTCGCCGGCTGGGTGGAAGGCGAAGGGTCGCCAAAAGCATTGCCAGATGGTGCGAACTGAAGCGTTGCAAACATTCGACAAGCTGAAACGTTGCAAACGTTCGGCAAGCTGAAACGTCGCGAACATTTGGTGAGCTAATTATCGGCAAGCTGAAGCATTGCGATCGGTGCCAACGGCGACACGGCAAGCTTGATCGGCAGCGACGGCTGAGATCGGGTGAAGCGGCTGTGAGGTACAGAGTAAGGGAAAGAGAGAATCGGGTAAGGGAGGGAAAATAAAGTGGGGGGAAAAAAAAAAGGGGTGGGGGTTGAAGTGTTTTAAGTATTAAACTTTTAGTGACGACTTGTATGTTGTCACTATAGGCTACCTTTAGCGAAGAAAATTTGGATTCATCGCTAATACTCCCATCTGATTTTATGTTCCTATTTTTAGTGACGACTTATTTTCATCACTATTTGTCACATTTAGCTATGAAACGAGTTTCGTCACTAATAGTGTTCTTAGCAATACCTTTAGCGACGAAAGTTTTCGTCACAAAAAACTTAAACTTTTAGCGACGAAATAATTTATCGTTGTAGATTAATTTTGTTTGGCACCTTTAGTTCAACACAACATATAGCAACGAAATTTAATTTTCGTCACTAAAAGTTACTAATTTTTTTATAAATAGCGACGAAATATAAATTCCGTCACTATATGGTACCTTTTTGTGACGAAAAAATTTTCCTCACTAAAATTCGTCACTGAAAATACATTTTGTTGTAGTGCTCACAGGCAAGCAGCCTAACTTCGCTCCAGCATGTCCCACAGCTTGGTCCCCCCCTCCTTTGGGCTGGATTAAAGTCAATGTAAACACAACAATTTCCAACTCTCATGCTGCTCTTGGAGTCATTGCTAGGAACCACAAGGGAGATGTGATTAGAACCTGGGGTAGGTGCATTCCTATTTGCTCTTCACTCCAAGCTAAAGTTGCTACCCCTCCTTTGGGCAGTTGAGCTAGCTAGTCGAGAGCAATGGCTTCAAGTGATCTTTGAAGGAGACACTAAGGCCTGTCTTGACCCCCTATCTTCACCTACTTCCACCCCAGACTGAAGTATCAGTACCTATATTTGCAACAACTTTCATATTTCTACTTGTTTTAATTTTTGTTAAATTTTGTTGGGTTAGGAGGTTATGTAATATAGCAGCTCATGAGGTTGTTAAATTTGCTTTAACCTCCCTTCGATCCTTTTCTTTCCGTTCTAGTAATCTTCCGCCAGTTATAGAGTTTGTTTGTAAGGTGGATTGCCCACCCTTTGTTTCTTTTGATGTTTAATGCTATTGAAGTTTATACAAAAAATAAAAAAAAAAATAAAAAAAGTCGGCAAAAATACTATTCCTTCAAGCACTAGAATTTTATTCCAAGAAACTTCCTTATGTCCACAAGCAAATACTAATCAAAGCAAAGACTACTTCAAGTGGAACTCTATATCTCAAGGATATTGAGTTGCTACTATTCCAAACTAGTCAATATACCTTAAGCACGTGAGGTCCAAAACACCAATTCCAAGTTGAACTTATCTAAGGCCGGTTGGGAATCAGTATGAAAATAATCCAATAACAAAAGTCCTAAAACAATTAGGAAATAGAGTTGCACTTGGAATAGACTTCAAGTCTTGTATGCCACTTCAAAACAAATCATGGATTAGGATAAGTCAAGCCACCGACTTCACAAATCTCCACCTTGGCTTGAATCCAATCAAACCACAAAAACGGAACTTCTCCATCATCACCACCAAAGCCCCTAAGGGCTATCACAAACTGCAAATGCTAGTCAAGTCCAAGAAATGCTTGAACTTGTGAAAAGGAACTGGTTTAATCATCATATCAACTGGATTATCTGCAATCCTAATCTTCTTAAGAAGAATATCTCCTTCATCAATAATTTCACAAACAAAGTGGAAGCAAACATCAATATGTTTAGTTTGAGAGTGATGGATTTGGTTCTTCGCTAAATAAATAGCACTTTCACTATCACAAAATATAGAGACATGCTTTTGATAAATTCCCAAGTCTTCAACCAAACCATGTAGCCAAATAGCCTCATTGATGGCTTTAGTCACAACCATGTATTCAGCTTCAGTGGTTGACAATGCAATAGTGGCCTGTAGTGTCGACCTCCAACTCATTAGTGCTTTAGCAAGTGTAAACATGTAGCCTGTAGTAGAACGGGCCTTATCTAGATCACCAGCAAAATCTGAGTCAACATAACCAACTAAATGGCTTCCAACGTTATCATCTCTCTCGAACTTCAAACCCAAATCAATAGTTCCCAAAATGTATCTCAAAATCCATTTAGCCGCTTGCTAGTGACCTTTTCTGGGATCATGCATATAATGACTATCCATACTGACAGCTTGTGAAATGTTCGGCTGAGTACACATCATTGCATACATGAGACTACCAACCAAACTCACATATGGAACACATGAGCCACGTACTCACGCTCCTAACCGTTGCATGGTGAGAATGAAGCACTAAGCTTAAAATGATGCACCAAAGGAGTACTCATAAGCTTGGTATTAGAATTCATACCAAAACATTGTAGTGCTTTAGTCAAATATTGTTTCTGAGTCAAATGAACAGTGCCCTTCACTCTATCTCGTGCAATCTCCATTCCAAGTATCTTCTTTGCTTCACTAAGATCATTCATCTCAAATTCTGAACTCAACTGAGTCTTCAATCGTTCAATTTCTGCCTTGTTTTTACATGCCACCAACATGTCATCTACGTATAAAAGCAAGTAGATATAGGATCCATCAAAATGCCTACGAAGATATACACAATGATCAAAGTGGCTCCTAGTGTACATTTGCCCAATCATGAAGCGATTAAACCGGTTATACCATTGTTAAGGAGACTGTTTTAGTCCATACAATGATTTCTTCAATTTTCAGACCCAATTTTCCTTACTAGCAACTCCAAAGCCATGAGGTTGAGAGATGTAAATCTCTTCCTCCAAATCTCCATGCAAGAAAGTTGTCTTCACATCAAGTTGTGCTAACTCAAGATCAAATTGTGCCACCAAAGCTAGCAAAATACAGATAGATGAATGTTTAACAACATGAGAGAACACCTCGTTGTAGTCAATCCCTTCTTTTTGAGCTTATCCTTTAGCAACGAATCTAGCTTTGAGCCGCACACTATCTTTTCTTGTAGGTCCCTCTTTCCTTATGTAGACCCATTTGCACCTAATCTCTTTCTTGCCTTTAGGAAGCTGTACCAAATCCCAAGTTTGATTCTTGTGAAGAGATTGCATCTCCTCATCCATTGCCTTCTTCCATTCACTACTCTCAGATGTGCACACAGCTTCCTTATAGGTGGATGGAATGTCTTCTTCAACAATGGGAAGTGCATAAGCTACAGTATCAACATATCTAGCTGGTTTTCAAATTTCCTATCTGGATCTTCTCACTGCAATGGACTTTGTCAACTGTAAAGGTGTCAAAACTGGAGCTTCACTCTTATCTAGATTATTTCCTTCATCAACCACAATATTATTGTTTGTGTTAACAGACTTTGAAGAAACAACAGGAGTCTCAAACTCCACCTGTTGTGGATCACTCTTAACTGTGCTTTCCTCCACCTGCTTAATAGGCTTGTAAACTCAGATTCATTAAATGTAACATCTCAGCTATGAATTATCTTCTTTGTCTCGGTACACCAAAGCCTATATCCTTTCACACCTAAACCAAAGCCCAAGAAAATAACTTTCTTGGCTTTAGGATCCAATTTTGAATCCTTCACATGATAATATGCAGGACAACCAAATATGCGCAGGGAATCATAATTAGTAGCAAGAGATCCAAACCATACCTCTAGGGGAGTTATCCCCTCATTCGCAGTTGTAGGCAAACGGTTGATGATATGACTTGCATACGTATCTACCTCAGCCCAAAAATTTTTACCCAATTTTGCTTGTAACAACATACACTGCACCTTCTCCAGCAAAGTATGGTTTATTCTTTCATCCACTCCATTTTGTCGTAGGGTACCTTTAACAGTGAAGTTACGAACAATATCTTCATCTTGAAAAACTTTCAAAAATGAATCAGACTTGTACTCACCACCATTATTAGATTTGAGTCGTTTTATCTTATGACCTATTTGAGTTTCAATTAATTTCTTTCACTTCAAAAAATACATCAAGAATCTCATCCATGTGCCTCATAGTATAAACCCAAACCCAATGAGAGTAATCATCAACAAAGGTAACATAATAATACTTACCTCCAAGAGAAGCAACCTTAGATGGCCCTCACACATCTATGTGTATATAGTCAAGTGTACCCTTTATCTGATAAACTGCAGTGTCAAATTTGACTCTAGCTTGCTTCCCCAAAACACAATGCTCACAAAATTCCAACTTGCAGGTCTTGGCACCCTTTAGCAAACCTTGCTTTACGAGACTTTGCAATGCATTCTCATCGGCATGCCCTAAACGCATGTGCCAAAGTCTAGTAGTATCTGAAGCAACCTCCCTAGTAATATTAGAAGTTGTGGTTGCTCCACCTACAATAGCACTCCCATCAAGGAAATACATATTCCTTTTACGAGTGGCCATCAATGCTACTAATGCACCATATGAAAATTTCAAAATTCCATTCTCCATGGTAATCTTAAATCCCTTGGATTCTAAGAAGCCAACAGATATTAGATTCTTTTTCAAATCTGGTATATATCGAACTTTCGACAAATTGCAAAATGTTCCATCATGCAACAAATGATGAACCACAGGCTTCATCATTACCCATAAGGATTGAACCATGTATTGACTCATCCAAATTGTAAAACCATTCCTTCTTCGGACACATATGAAAGGTACAAGTAGAATCCATGATCCATTCATCTGAATGGTAAACAAATGATGAACTAGTCAATGCAAAATCAGAATCTTCATCAGTACTATGTGCTACATTAGCATTAGAATCTTTCTTGCCCTTATTCTTCAAAAGTGGGCAATCTTTCTTCCAATGCCCCTTATTGTGACAGAAGGCACACTCATCTTTCCCAATTTTCCTCTTTGTAGATCCTTTTGACTTTGAGCGCAAACTACCTCTTCTACTAGACTTCTTATGTTCAGACCTACCTCTAACTATCATTGCTTCACTACCTATGTCAACATAGGCCTGCTTATCTTTGTCTTTAATCTCAACTTCTAAATTTTGCAAATCAGCAAGTATTTTATTATAATCATTCAAGTGCTCAGACATAGAAATACTTGCACGATACTGGAATACTTGCCGAAGGTTTTGCAAAAGACTCTGCTAAAGCTTTTCTAGAGGAATCTGCCAAAGATTTTGTAGAGGAATCACCTGACATCTTTCTCCTCAATAATTAAGTTCACAAATCAATCACCAAAATCTCCAAAGAGAACAAATCCAAACTGCCTAGGTAACGAACTTGGGCTCTGATACCAATTTGTTGTAGGAAAGCGCTTTCGGATAGCACTCCCACCTCAATATTGATTGTAAAAATATTATGACTATAGAAAGATCTCCAAGAATAAACAATAGGAATGAAGCAAACCTAAAATCTGAAAATAAACAAACACACACAAACAAAAGAATACCAAGGATTTATATAGTTCGGCTTTTGGCCTGCATCCACGGGCAATAACGAAGAAATTCCACTAACCAAATATGAAGATATACAAGTTAGTGTATCAATATTATCACACACACCCAATCCCCAATACGCCCAATATCTCTCAAAAAAAAAAAAAAAAAAAAAAAACTTGCATCATATTCTAAACTAGAGAACTCTTACAATAATATGCAACAACCAATTTCACTCTACAATTCTCTCTATTTCACGCTCTTTTCCCTTCTCTACAATTGCCACAACACCTCTCCTTATATAGGATATTAAGTCGGCAAAGATACTATTCCTTCAAGCACTAGAATTTTATTCCATGCAACTTCCTTATTTCCGCATGCAAATACTAATCCAAGCAAAGACTACTTCAAGTGGAACTCTAAATCTCAAGGATATCTGGTTGCTACTATTCCAAACTGGTCAATATATTTTGAGCACGTGAGGTCCAAAACACCAATTCCAAGTTGAACTTATCTAAGGTCGGTTGGGAATCAGTTTGAAAATAATCCAATAACAAGAGTCCTAAAACAATTAGGAAATAGAGTTGCACTTGGAATAGACTCCAAGTCTTGTATGCCACTTCAAAACAAATTATGGATTAGGATAAGTCAGGCCACCGACTTCACAATACTTTGATTATTTGTTAATGAAATGCCTCCACACATAATTTTTAAATAAAAATATTTTATTACTTTATTTTAATCTAATAGGGGTATGCAAATAAATTTTCGCAAACTACATTTTTCCATCATTTCATTTTTCTTCTCAATTAAAAAAAAAAAATATATATATATATATATATATACACTATTCCTCAACTTTTCAACCTGAAACCAAACATCATGAGAAAAAATTAAGATCTCTTCAATCACCCACTTTTTAATCTCCTTTCATATTTTTAATCACCCATTTTTAGCCCCCAATCAAATGCATTTATAATGCCACGTGTATATTTCTCTTATAGGTCACACCCGGGTCATGCTTCTAGCTACCATTCTGTGTGATTAAGATGTAAGTAAATAAGGTCATGTGATGTTTACTAAAATAAATCAGGTCATGTGTGTGGATTATGTTTCTCGTCACAAAGACTAAAAACAAGTCAAGATAATGTTAATCATTCATGAGGTGTGGCCCTTCATCTTGACAGTTTGTTTTCACCGGCCAGCTTATGAAGCTGAAAGTGACAGCCTTAATCATTCTTGCCTTGAGGAAAAAAAGACAATGGCAATGGTCCTTGTTACCATTAATGCATAGATTAATGAAAGTAGGTGAGACAGTTGTGTGTTTGTCAGAAAGACGTCATCCTTATGACGTAGAGAGAAGAAGGGTTGGGGGGTTCACTCAATAAATAGGAGGGCAAGAAGGTTTCGAGAATTGCTATGAAGTGTACAGAAGTAGAAGGTTGAGTTTAAGCTATGAGAGAGGAGAGAGAATCAAATAGTCTTAGCCCTGTTTCGTTGGACATGATCTCTATCATATTGTAATAGCTAGCTTTTTCTTTCAAGTACAATTTGCAGGTTCTTTTCTCCATCCTTTCTGTTCAAATAGAATTTGCATGGTTCTTTAGTACATCGTCTCACTTTAATTTTGTTCTACAATATAAAGTTCGCCAAAAACTGATAATCTAGTTTATTTTTTATTTTTTATAATTTAGTAATTTAATTGAGTTCATATTTAAAAATTTTAATTAAAAAATATACATTTTAAGGTTGGTTAATTATACTTTATAGTTTATACTTTCTAATGTGTGTTTTTTTTTTTTTTTTCTCAACTAATTAACCTCCTCTAACAAATATTAGGAGACGCTAATCTTTGGAAAAAAAAAGTTTTAGTAGATGCATTTTTTTTCCAAGTTAAGATGAAGATTAGTTCAGCCATTTTAATATAATATATTAAACTCATTACACACGTTTTGCGCGTGCAATAATTTTCTTTTGGGTTTAGTGTTATAATGTTTAAAAGTGATATATTAATAACTGGGTTTTTTTTTTTTTGAAGAAAGAGATAAGGTAACATGAAGTAATATTTAAAAATAAGATAGAGATAGTATCCTAAGTTTTTGACTGAATTGAGAAGTTAAAAAAAAACACCTAAAACTTAGAAAAAGTAAATTACTCTTTTAACCCGTTTGTATTCTTTAATTTAAAATTATTTAACTATATGATAGAGGTATTTTAGAGAGTAAGAATTTGTGTGAGGATATTTTAGTAAGCAAAAAGTTGAAAACCAAACCAAGAATCCTATTATTAATAGTATAGATTAACATGACACCCTAGAATATAAGAAGGAAAAATACTAGATAAGAATTATATAGAAACTCCAAATATCAACTTGATTTGATAAAAACCAAAAAGATTTTTGAATTATCAAGAAAATTTGTCCAAGCCACCCCTCCCTTCCACCAGCCCACAAGCCCTCCCTAATCTGGCAGGCACTCAGTTGCTTAGCTAGTGTCTCTACTTTTTTTGGACGATCCCTCCCCTCCCCAACCACCACCCACCTCATCTATTAAGGTATTTGATTTAAACTGGATTTGTCATAACATTGATGTCCTTATTTACGGTGACTTTTTATTGAA
This sequence comes from Quercus lobata, assembly GCF_001633185.2. NCBI lineage: Eukaryota > Viridiplantae > Streptophyta > Magnoliopsida > Fagales > Fagaceae > Quercus > Quercus lobata. The sequence goes on along the minus strand of NC_044907.1, from coordinate 33,131,372 downwards.
GTCAAGCTTCGGAAAATATTTTTATGAGCATTCTTAAGAATGCAATCTAACACTAGAAAATAAGTAGTTTCTTAGAGTATATTTTCAATTGAAAATATTTTTTAATGGAAAATATTTTATGCTTAAAAAAATAGAGCTCGAACTTTTTTTCCATCATGTGGGGGCGGGTAGCATATAAACACGACAAAATAGGTTAGAATTTGCTAACCCGACCCCAATCTTGAGTTAAAAACATATATTTAAAATTATAGACATGACTTCTTAAGCTATTTATAATTAATTGTAGACATGAAAATCTTGAGTTTATGGTGTATTAAGTATTGTTTCTGCCTTATGTGATAAGGATTTCATGACTAGATCTTATCCTTGCTCCATCATCTATTAGGGCACTGACTTGTGCTTCTTGTAACAAAGCCAGTGGTGGTGAATATATATATATATATATATATATATATATGTATGTATGTATGTATGTATATCTAGTAGGGAAAAAGATAGAAAAAGCTACCATTAGATGTGACAATTTTTTTGTTGTTGAGATAATTGCAATATATTACTAATCCCGTAACTTGAATTATTTTCCTCCTAAACCGCAAGTACTTTGTGTATAAAGAAGTGTCAATTAAGTTACAAAACTTTCATCTTGAACAACTTTGTAGGTTGTGGGTGTTGGTAGTCAGTTGTCCCCTCCCCCTCCCCTATATTTTAAATGATTTTCATTCCCAATTCTCCTGCAACTCAATCTTTTGACTATGATATCTTGAGCTTCAAGGATGCTTCTCCACACATAGGATGCATCTAGTTTCTGTTACACCACCATGAAGGAGTATAATGCAAAGTACCTAGCCTTGAGTGCTTGGTGTAGTAAGGTATGGGTGTTTTATAGAATTCACCTGTCCCAAAAGCTTAACCTATTGGGAAAATCAGTTATTTAACATGATATCAAAATAAGAGGTTCTAAGTTCAAATCATGTCTCCTCTACTCTACCTCTCATTGAAAATCTCATATATTGGGTCTCACTTATTAAAAGGGAGTTTGAATCCACATGTAAGGGAAGTATTAGAAGTATGCAGTTAAATTATTAAATTTATCGTATCTCTAAAGCTTAAACTTTTGGGAGAATCGGTGATTTAACTTTTACAAAGCATGAATGTTGAGTTCAAAGCTCTTAGTTCCTTAAACCCCATTCCACCTCCCCATTTTGAGGTACATACTATGCTCCATTTTGCCCAGTGAATATTCCTGTCACCCTTCTTCTAACCCAAAAAACGTTTTTGACCACCATCTTGTCTTAAAGAATTAAAGTGATTGAAATAGCTCATGGCATATGTAGGGAGAGTCGACGGCTAACTATGGCTTTGATGAGAATATATATTCTATTGTGTATGTGGATATTAAATTTTATAATTGTTTTGTAGAACGTTTGTCAAACCTATTGGGAGTAGTATTATTGTTAAGGATGGAAACCTATATATGCAGTTGTGCCTACTGAAATAAGTTTTGCTAGAGTTATTTTACTTATTCACTTGAGACTTACCCTGGCTAGTCAATGTTGTTTTTGTCACTAGAAGAAAGAGCTTGACGTATTCAATTGAAGAATTTGAATTGTGAACGCAAGGACTTGATTATAGAATTTCCACTAGTCCTTGACATGGATCCTGATCAGTTGATTATAGACATTCCACAAACGTACGAGCCTGACAAGCACAAGTGTTTCATCTACAAGGTTCCACCGGAACTCCGCAAAGTAAATCATGATGCCTACACTCCAATGCTAATTTCAATTGGCCCATTTCATCACAAAGACGAAAATTTGAAGAACATGGAAAGACTGAAACTGAGATATTTTGAGGATGCCTGTCATCGAACCAAGAAAAGCCGGGAGGAGCTTGCCAGATGCATTGGAAAAAACGAAGAAACTATTCGTCATTATTATGCGGAGAGCTTTGATATCAGCCCCAAAGATTTCATTGCTATGATTCTTTTGGATTCTATTTTTATCATTGAGCACCTGTGGAGGACTAAGCGAACCTCGCTAAAGAGTTGTAGCTCAAATGGCACTTCCTCTTCTCAAATAGAAGAATGCTTCCTAGACGAGCAAAACCCAAGGCTAAGCTACTCTATCTTTCAGGACTTGATATTACTTGAGAATCAGGTTCCATTTTTTGTTCTCGAGGACCTGTATAATTCTGCCTATGGTGACCTTCCTGATCAACATACAACATACCAGCAATATGGTCACAAAGATAAGTCCTTTCATAAGCTTGTCCTTGATTACTTTTTACATTTTTGGGAAGATTTCGGTTTAAATTGCTCTTTCGATGATGACGAGAAAATATTTCCCGGTAAGGAGAAGCAAGTTGGACATTTTATTGATTTCCTGAGATATCTTCTCCTTCCATGCAATCGGAAATGTGGAGAAAGTATTAAACGTCTACGTTGTGCAACAAAGTTGGCTGAGGCAGGAGTGGAATTTAGAGAAGTCCCAGATAGACTCTTCCATGACATTCAGTTTCAGAAGAGTCGCTTATTGCAGAAATGCCCATGTTTAAATTTGTCCTGGCTCTTGAGTTGCTTTCCATGCTTCAAATGCTTGGAGAACATGCAGCCTGTCTTGGAAATCCCATCCTTTACAGTAGGGGACGTGACTGAACGTTTTTACAGAAATCTCATGGCCTTCGAACAATGTCATTATCTAGAGGAAGCTTACATCTGTAATTATATTGTGCTATTAGATCATCTTATAAAACTGCAGAAGATGTGGATTTGCTTGTTGAGAAAAAGGTGCTTGTTAACTGGCTAGGCAGCAATAAGGCAGTGGCAATTCTGATCAACAGACTTTCCCAACAAATTGTAGAAGGTAATCGTTCCCGTTACTATGATCTCAGTGAACAACTTCATGGGCACTATGAGAATTGTTGGAACAAACTTATGGCATCCTTCACAAGTCTCTATTTCCGTGATTTTTGGAGAGGCACCGCAACTGTTGCTGGAATTTTGGTCCTATTTATTGCCTTTACGAATTTCCTTAGGCCTTTTGTCTTCTCTCACCGTTGAAAATCGGTGGTTCAGTGTTAATTTGTTGGAGACTTGGAGTGCTTTCCTTCTTGTTGCTTTAGCTGCATCTAGACTTTGTAATAATGCTTTGCTCCTAGTTTACTAAATGTATTCGATCATGTGGTAAGTTTGTGATCGATGTCGTTTGGAAACATTATGGACAGGAGAGTCTGTATTTTAGCAAATAAAGCTCGATCCTCTGTTATCACAAATTCACAATGAATCCTATGACATGTATCCTAATATCATTATTGATTATTCCTGTTCTGTTCCGAATATCCTTTATTTCATATATAGGCAGTTTGTCGGGCGATTCGGTTCGCGAAATGCTGAAATGTTGCAAACATTATGACAACATTACGGAAATGTGGCATATTACGACACTTGATTTGTTTATATATATATATATATATAATATTATGGGAAAATAATTCAGTCACAAGACTGAAATAAAATTGATATTAGAATTAAGTTACAGTGGTCAATATGCATCCCTACGTTTAGGACCAACCTAGGACAGAAATACTTCTATTTTGTGTTGGTTTAAATAACAGCCATATAGGAATCGTTTCAGCCATACAAAAACAAATGCGGAACTCCAATCAACAAGGCCTTGTTTGGATTCAGGAGAGGGAGGGGAGCAAGGGAGAGTGGAGTAAAGTTGAATAAAAATTAAACTAATTTTTAGCCAATTCTACTCTCCCTCCCTCCCTTTCAATCTAAACCGATCATAAATGAGGATCAATTCAAGACAAAACTATAAATTTCTTTGTTATTATTATTATTATTATTATTATTTTTTATAAAAAATAACATTTTCTAAATTTTTGAAGGAAAAAGGGTTGAGAAGAAGAGGGTTTTGTAAAAATCAGATCTAGAGACTATTCTATCACCACAACAATAAGAGCATTGATTCTCTTAATCTCCTTATTGTATGTCATCCATACATATCATTCACTTCACATTTTAAATGTGTTCATCAATAAAAATTATGAAAACCACACTTGAAATTTTGTCGTTATGACAAACTCTAGTCAACATAGAATTTTCAGGACTTGTGTACATTGCAAGAGTTGCTTCTTTTCAAATGCAAAGAAGAGCTACTTTGATTGTGATGATGGATTAGTGGCTTGGTGGCAAAGCAATTGATGAGAAATAGGGATGGCCATGGACCAGGTTTGAGTCGGGTATATCCAAACCCAACCCAAAACTTGTCCTATGGATACTTGGATCCCGATATTCGTTAAGGGCCGTACCTAATTTCAACTTGGATTTTTACGCATAGATCCCAGAGTTGACCCAAATCTAGTTTTTGGGGTTTTTTATTAAAAAAAAAAAATGTAACTTATAAAATGTGACTTTCCATTATGAAATAACTTAAAGGATGTATGAAAATAAATTTTTTCCAATTGGTCCACATCATGAAATGCTAAGTGATAATTTAAGACAAACATTTACTATTGAATATCTAATGAATAGTAACATTTGGAAAATCATGTTCTGCGCATAAGCATTGTTAATTAAGATCTAAAGCATGCTGGCTCGGTTTAGAGAGCATTGGATTTCTAATGAATCAATATAAAATTCTTTCTTAGCTCATTAAAGAGGTCACAAAATAAATACCACTAACTTGGGGGCTACAATTACAAAAATAACCGTGACCACTAGCATAATGTTTCTATACAACAAATTATATAGCAGATTGTTGAAGACAGAAGCATTACAAACCACAGAAACAACAACACTAAAAATGACAGAAGAAAAGCAAGGCTGAAGAACAGAACGACAGAAGCAAAAGGAGACTTGAAATGGAGTGTTTTGATTAATGAAGTCACACAGGACACACGTGTGAAAGGAACACAGAGTTTAGATAGAAGGGAAGCCAGCTGTCAAATTGTAATTGGTTGATTAGTTGAAAAACGGTTAATTAGTTTAGCGCCTGGAGTAATGCTCTGTTTTCTGGGATTGTATATAAGCAGCTTAGTTAGTAATTATATGTCAATTAATTCATTTGTACCATTCATTCAGTGAATGAGAATTTTAGTTTCTCTCTACTCTCTGTTATTTCATATGGTATCAGAGCACATTTTCTCTCTTGCCAAACAGAAACTTTCTCTTGATTTTCTTCATTTTCTTGGTCTCTCATGGCTCAGACTCATCAAGTGCACCTTCTTCCTCGTCTGCACCAACTGGAAGTGCAGCTATGGCAGATGAATCTGCTAATAACCCCTTTTTCTTACCAACGAATGAAAATCCTGGTTTGATTTTTACATCACAGCCTCTCGTTGGTCCTGAGAACTACATGACCTGGGTGAGATCTGTGTTTCTGGCTCTGAGTTCCAGAAATAAGTTTGGATTTGTCAATGGTTCAATTTCAGAAGCAGATCCAACCTCACCTTTGTTCAATTCCTAGAATAGGTGCAACACTACGATCCTATCATGGCTGACCAATTCACTCAGTCCTGATCTTAAGGCTAGTGTTATGTACATCAATTTAGCAAGAGATTTGTGGATTGATCTCAAGAATAGGTTATCTCAGGACAACACTCCAAGACTGTTTGAGCTTCAAAAGGAGATTTCACATTTGGTTCAAGGATCACTCTCGGTGAGTTCTTACTTCACCAAATTCAAGACTCTATGGGATGAGTTTGTGAATAATCAACCTTTCATAGTGTTCAATTGTGCTTGTGTTTGTGGTTCTAAGTCGTCTCAGCTAGATGCACAGCATAAAGAACATGTTTTTCGATTTTTAATGGGCTTGAATGACAGTTATGGGACCTTGATTGGGCAAATCTTGCTCATTGAGCCCTTTCCCCCTCTTAGCAAGGTGTGCTCATTGGTTTTACAAGAAGAGAAAATGAGAAACATTGGCAACACTGTTAATGTGGTTCAGCAATTGGATCCTGTTGCTATGTATGTGAATGGTAGTAAGTCATTTCAAGGTAATCAAGGTCATGCTGGTAATCAAGGTCATGCTCGGAATAATGGAGGTAAAGGAGGTAACTTCAAGAAGGAGAGACCAGTTTGTACTTACTGTGGCTTCACTGGTCAGATAGCAAATAAGTGCTACAAACTTCATGGATACCCTCCAGGGTATAAGCCAAAAGGTGGAAATAAGGCTATGGCTAATCAAATCACAGGAAGTTTTGGTTTTGATGGTCTTCCCAATGTTCAACCTTGTGATGCTAATCAGTTCAACATTGGTCTTCAGACTCCTTTTGGTGTTTCACAGCCAAATTTTGGAGGTTTTCCTGGTGGTTTTGGTCTTCAGAATTGTCAACAGACCACTCAGCCTCAATGCCCAATTTCTCAGGTTCAATGTGAACAGCTTCTCAATTTTCTAAAGGCTCATTCTGCATCCAGTTCAGGTTTTGGTACTCCAAATAGCATTGGTACTTAGACTGCTTCACAGGTTGCTTCAGTGATGGCACCTACTCTTCCTCTTACTACAGCTAATTCATTTCCTACAGCTGCTTCAGCTTCATCATCTTCTTTCAATTTCTTAGGTAATCCCTTTTGGATTGCCCCCAATTTGTCTCATTCTATTTTTTCAGCCCAAGTCATTGATAGACATTGTTTTAAGTCTAATTCTTGGATTCTTGACATTGGGGCTACTGATCACATGGTGCACTCAGTATCACAATTAACCACAATCACTTCTATAGTCCATTCTTGTGTCTATTTGCCAAATGGGAAAAAGGTTGTAGTAACACACATTGGCACTGTGCAAATTTCTCCTACACTCACACTCACAGATGTATTGTGTGTTTCATCCTTTAATTTCAATCTCATTTCAGTTAGCAAACTCACTCAGCATAAATTTTGTTGCCTTATATTTCTTGGTGATTGGTGTTTCATACAAGACCTTACTCAATGGAGCATGATTGGTCTGGGTAAGCAAAGCAATGGTCTATATTTGCTTCAAGCTTCTAATCCTCCATCAAGATCAGCTGCTCTTGCCACTAATGTCAGTCACATTTCTTCTTCAGATTTGTGGCATTCTCGATTAGGACACCTTTCTTTGTCAAAACTTCAATTGTTGAAGCACTTTGTAGATATTGATGTTCAAAATAAGGCTACTTACTGTGATGTATGCCATTTTTCAAAGCAAAAGAGGCTTTCTTTTCCCTCCAGCTCTCATGTAACCACTAAGCCTTTTGAATTGATTCATTGTGACCTATGGGGTCCCTTTTCTGTTAATACCATTGATGGTTACAAATATTTTTTGACTATTGTGGATGATTTTACTAGATGCACATGGGTTTACTTACTTAAACATAAATCTGAAACTCAATTTCTGTTTCCTAAATTTGCATCAATGGTTTCAACTCAATTTGATAGCAAGATCAAAACCATTCAAAGTGACAATGGTACTGAGTTTTTCTTGAAACATTTTTTTCATTCTAATGGCATTTTACATCAACTTTCCTGTGTTGATACTCCTCAATGGAATGGTATTGCTGAAAGAAAGCATCAGCACATCCTCAATGTTGCAAGAGCTTTGAAATTTCAATCTCACATTCCTTTATGTTTTTGGGGTGACTGCATCTTGACTGCTGTTCATCTCATCAATAGAATTCCTTCTAGAGCATTAGGCAATAAGAGTCCCTATGAAATGCTTTTCAATTCTTCTCCATCTTATCACCATTTAACGACTTTTGGCTGCTTGTGTTTCATTTCTACTTTATCTCACAATAGGCACAAGTTTGCACCTAGGGCCAGAAAATGTGTGTTTCTTGGTTATCCTCATGGCATTAAAGGCTACAAGGTTCTTGATATTGAGTCCAATTTAGTTTATATTTCTAGAGATATTATCTTTTATGAAACTATCTTTCCTTATGCTGAATGTTCTCAACCCTCTACTTCTTATTTGGATGATTTTGTTTTTCCTCATACCACCATAGATTCTGTTGAGTCTGTCCTTGTTCCATGCTCTTCCTCCGTTCCTCATTCCATTTCAATTCCTTTCCCTGACCCTAGTTTTGTTTCTGTGGAACCTGTTTCTACAGAACTTGCTTCTATTGATTCCATTGATTCTGATGTTCCTACTTCTTCCTAGTCTTGTGATCCTCCTCCTTGTCCTTCTGGTTCCATTGTTCCCCTTCGAAGGTCCACTAGGTCCCACAAGCCTCCTTCATACTTGTCTGATTACTCTTGTAACTTTGCCAGTACCAAACCCAGTTCAGGTATGCCTTATGCTCTTTCAGATCATTTGAGTTACTCACATCTTGGACCTACCTTTCGTTCTTTTGTCATGGCTATTTCTTCCACTCCATCCGAGCCTGTCTCTTTTCAGTAGGCAGTGCAATTTCCTGAGTGGAGAGCTGCCATGGACAAAGAAATTGAAGCTTTAGAGGTGAATGATACTTGGACTTTAACCCCTTTGCCTCCTGGTAAGTCAGCCATTGGCTGTAAGTGGGTTTATAGAGTTAAGTACTTACCTGATGGTACTATTGAGAGGTACAAAGCTAGGCTTGTAGCCAAGGGTTTCACTCAAAAGCATGGGCTAGACATTTCAGAAACTTTCTCTCTAGTTGCAAAATCAGTTTCAGTTCGGATTGTTTTGTCATTGGCTGCTGTGAACAGGTGGTCTCTTCATCAAATGGATGTAAATAATGCCTTTCTTCATGGGGAGTTGCTTGAGGATGTTTACATGTGTTTACCACCTAGCTTTCACAGCAAGGGTGAGCATCATTTGGTTTGCAAACTGAATAAGAGTCTCTATGGTCTTAAACAAGCATCCAGACAATGGTTTGAGAAGTTTTCCTCAACTATTCTACAAATGGGGTTTGTCTAATCCAAGTCTGACTATTCCTTGTTTACTCATACACAAGGAGCTTCATTCACAGTTTTATTGGTATATGTTGATGATATACTTTTGACAGGAAACAATGTTGCTTGTGTTAATAATTTGAAGAAAGTTCTTGATGATAAGTTTGGTTTGAAGGATCTAGGCTCATTGAGGTATTTTCTAGGATTGGAAGTTGATAGGACTGATGAAGGAATCAGTCTTAACCAAAGAAAATATGCTTTAGAAATCCTCAAGGACACTGGGTTTATTGGCAGCAAACCTATTAAGTTTCCCATGGAACAAAAATTGAAGTTGTCCAAATATGAAGGCAAGCTGTTGGAAGAACCAGGTCAGTATAGAAGATTAATTGGACGACTCTTATACCTTACCTTAGACCTGACTTGACTTATGCAGTGCATAGGTTGAGTCAGTTTGTTTCACAGCCAAGGGAACCACACTTGCAGGCAGCTCACAGGGTGCTACAGTTCATTAAAGGGTCACCAGGTAAAGGCATATTTTTCCCAAGCAACACAGAGTTGCATATCAAGGCCTTCTGTGATGCGGATTGGGCTGGATGCCCAGACACAATGAGGTCCCTCACTGGTTATGTAGTATATTTGGGAGATTCCTTAATTTTTTGAAGATCAAAGAAACAAGGAGTCGTGTCCAGATCCTTAGCTGAAGCTAATATAGAGCTATGGCAAGTGTAGCTTGTGAAATCACTTAGGTTTTGCAATTGTTGAAGGACTTGAGGATTAAGCATTCAAGACCAGCTATGCCATTTGGTGATAACTAAGCTGCACTGTATATAGCAGCAAATCCGGTCTTTCATGAAAGAACCAAGCACATAGAAGTTGACTACCACTTAGTGAGAGATAATATTTTGGAGGGAATGATTAAGACTTTCCATGTTGCTACAAATTCACAGGTTGTAGACATCTTCACAAAAGCTTTGGGTTTTTCATCTTTTGTGAGATTGACAGAGAAACTAGGATTGAAAGACATTTTTCAACCAAAGTTGTTAAAGGAGCAATCTAAGCAATTACAGATAGCTTCCTTAGTTCAAGTCACAGAGCCTAATACTCTGGACTTGAGGGGAGTGTTGAAGACAGAAGCATTACAAATGACAGAAACAACAGCACTAAAAACGACATAAGAAAAGCAAGGCTAAAGAACAGAATGACAGAAGCAAGAGGAGACTTGAAACGGAGCGTTTTGATTAATGAAGTCACACAGGACACACGTGTGAAAGGAACACAGAGTTTAGATAGAAGGGAAGCTAGCTGTCAAATTGTAATTGGTTGATTAGTTGAAAAACGGTTAATTAGTTTAGCGCCTGGAGTAATGCCCTGTTTTCTGGGATTGTATATAAGTAGCTTAGTTAGTAATTATATGTCAATTAATTCATTTGTACCATTCATTCAGTGAATGAGAATTTTAGTTTCTCTCTACTCTCTGTTATTTCACACAGATCCCTTATATAGTATGATTAAATCAATACTTGCACGTAGGCTCTAAGGAAGTATGTTCATTTAAAAGCCCCAACAAAATTATTTAATAGTACGATTGAATTGCCTTTGTCATTTTTCACTAGTCTCTTTTTATCCTATGAGTCTGTCTATCTTTGTCTTTTTTGAACCCTTGCTGAACTAAACTCCATACTCTACAATGGGAATAAAACCAGAGCCCCATCAACCCTTTGTATGTTGTATTTCAATTGGACATGAAGATAATCGTATTATTAGTACATAAAGCAATACCTGCTTACAATCAATAAGTAAAGGTCACAGGGCATTGATCCCAAAATACTAGAATATACATGCTTGCTTGACCATAGAATCAATGCTTGAAACCAAAGAAATAGTCGGACTTCAAATAAAAGGAGTAAGATGATTTAAGTTGAAGACATTAAAATGATGAGTTCAAAGAAACACAAGTAAAATGACATGGTAGATTTTGATTCAAAACACAATGATGCATTGAAACATTATAATATCAAACAGTTCAATCACCACCCAATTTTAGTTGCTGGAAAACAAAGCCAAACAGGGCTTTTTTTGGGGTGTGTTTCCCAGTAAACAAAAAGACTTAACAACGCCAAGCTAATCAGTAGTGTCAGGGTCCAGGGAAAGTTTTTTGCTTTCCCTGGTCTGCATTAACCACTTCTTCTTTTTAATCTTCTATGCAGGCAATCTGGGCCATCAGTGTAAGTTTCATAAATTAACAAACCACAGTTGAAAGATCTGAGATTTTTTGATATGACGCTGTAATTGTTTCGGTGATAATGCTTTTTTAGAAAATGACTAATTTTCCAAAAAAATATTTATTTTTATAAAACTATCTCATTTTCAATGTTTGGTATCAACCATAAATGAGTTGAAAAGTAATCTCCTAATTTTCCTTATTTAGTTTGTTGTAAGACATAATTATTTTCCAAAAAAATTTAGTGAAAAAAATCTCTGAAAATAAGTTATACATTTTCTATTAACCAAAGATAGTGTTAGGATTTGAGTTTGTAGTGTTCACAAACCATGACAAAAAGTAAGTCTCATTGAGTTAGAATGGTGTACTTTCAAATCCAAGACAAAAAACTTGTTTAGGATGAAAAAAAGTGAGATGCAATTTGGTTCTCTTGATTGTTGTTCGACCGGTTGAGAGTCACAAATTAGCAAACATAAAAAGCCCATAAATTGACCATTTCAAGCCCAAATCACGATCCCTTTTTTGTAGTATTTAAAGGACATCATAAGTTAACCCTAGAAGAGATTTTAGAGAGAGAATAGTGCATCTTGTGCCTTCAATTGTAGATCTAGGGTTTTTGTACCCAAAGCTCTCAAAAATCTTCTACCGGCAATATTCTTTGAAGAAACTCAAGATTCGGTGTTGTAGAAGTTGCTACATACAAGATCAACTAATGCTGATTGTCTTAAGTTTTGAGTGAGAACTTAAAGTCACAAATGTGGGTATTTGTGTGCGACAAATTCAGATAGAAGAGTCGTAGATTCAGAGCTGCGTATGATCATGTGAGTAAGTACTAAAAGAGGTTGCTTTAGATTTAGGAAAACATCTACCGCAAAAATTCAATTCTATCATAGTGAATTTGTTGCCTTAAGGACAATTTAGATTAAATCATCTCCAAGTTTTTTACCTTGAAACTGGATAGTTTCATTCGTTTTCTTGGGTCATCATATCACTTGTCTTCTTTACTTTTCTGCATTAACTTGGTTAATTAATTAAGTTAAACAATCTGAGTGTATAGGGATCTAAACGAACTAACAAGTGGTATCAAAGTGAGTTCGCTCTAAATTGGATTAACGTTCTAAGTGAGAACCTTGATCCCTTCTGTCATGGATAATTTTAAGTGTCTTTCTGCTCATGTCTGAGATAATTTGAATAAAAAGGACACTAGTGCTTCTGTTGATTTATTGATGCTTGTGAAACTCTTTGTAAGGAATTATATAAATCTTTGAAAATTGCTAAAAAATTCATGGAAGAGTTAAAATTGGCTAATCTTGAAAAAGAGGAATCGATTGTGAGATTGGATGAATCTAATAAAAAAATCAATTTTCCTCTCAAGATGAAAAGATGAAAAGTTTGGAAAAAAAAGTTAGTTGAGTCTAAAGCTAAACTTGAAAATTTGTCTAATACCAAACTTGTTGTTGATAACAGGTTTGTTTCTATTTTTTTCCTCTTAAGCCTAAAGCTAACAAAATTTATATTCTTCCTTTTAATAGGAATCATAAAGAAAAGGCTTATTTTGCTAGGTTAGACAAAGGTAAAAGTTCTGATGTAGACGTTGAAGTTTCTAAACCCGTGTCTGAACCTACTGTTAGAGTACAAAAGAAATATGTTTTTGTGCCTACCTCTCACCTTTGTAGTGTTGTTAGTCACATTAGATCAAATAGTTCTTTGTTGATGGAAAAATCAAAATCTGAGACTAGATCTGTTGTTAGGATTATTGTTGTTTCTAAATTTGTTCCTGTTTGTTAGTTTTGTGGTGTATCTGGTCACATTCGTCCTAACTGTCATAAATTGAAATTTAAGCATTCTGTGTTTCAGTCTAGGATATGTGATGATATTTCTCTTTCCATAAGTCTTGATAAACTGTTCTATATGTTTTTGAAAAATTTAAACTTTTTGGCTTGTGAAAGGAAATGGCAGGACTTTGGTCTTTCTTCAAAGAATTGTGTAATTCCTTAAATACACTCTGCTTCTCATAGTTTTTCACCTACAAAGCCAAACACTCATGCGTATGGATGAGAAAAGACTTTCTAAGGTGAGCGTTGTTTACTTGTCCTTGATATAATTCTTTCAATTATTTGTGGCCTTGTTTTCTTTTGGTTTTTGGTTGTTTTTTTTTCTTAGGTTATTTTGTTTATAAAAAAAATCCGAAAACATTGAAAATTTTCAAAAAGACAAAAATATTTTATTTCGTATCTAGTTTTAATTTTCTTAAGGATTACATGAATTATAATATCTCTCTCTTGACTTAGAACATGATAGGCCACAAATTGAATGACCCCTTATGATAGAAATTAATTAATTAATTAGCCAAGTTATTAATTAATCAATTTATCATGCAAAAACGTGGTAGCACAAACAAATCACTAATAAACTAATTATGCAGTGGAAAATAAATAACACGGTGATTTATTTACGAATGGGGAAAACCTAACGGCAAAAACCCCACTAGGTGATTTTTAGGTCACCACTCCCGAAACTCCACTATTATCACAACAAGCGATTACAAGTAAAGGAATCCCAAGTACCTTACCAACCTACAGTTGAACCCTTACCCCAATATCCAATTGGACTTGTTCTGTAGTGATAGTTCCCCTTTCTGATGCACGACTCCCAAGTACATGACTAACCAATTACGCGGATCCCAATACGCGACTTCAATCACCAACTAAAAAGATTGTTGGTTACAAAGTTCTTCAGTTCATCCACACGATGAAGATCAAGAAGATGCTTGGTCACAAAACCCTATGGTGCACATACACAGCAACTTCTTCAAGAGAAAGAGATGAACTAGGTCAAGAACTTCGTCTCCGGTCACAATTTGCTTGAACAGAGTTTGCTCAATGCTTGTGCAACTTGAGAACTGTTTGACGGCCCTTAAAACAATCCTTTTATATGTCTAGGGTTAGGAGAAAAGAAAGCCCAAAGACATATTCACGGATCCCAAGAAAATCGTATTAGAATTCTGAAATTCTTAAACCTTGACAGATAGGAGGTGTCGAGCAACTGTCAAGCACACCAGTCTTTGAAATAGCTTTCTTAAGCTCGATAGATGCAACTGTCGAGCCAGCTATCGAGTTTTAATGAATTTGCACTATCAACTTGTTTTCTTGGACAGACTTGAAGGCTTCTTTTTTGCACTATCAGATAGTTTTTTTTTTTTTTTTTTTTTTTTTTTTTTTTTGTATTACACACCACCAAGTATGTAATTAAGGTTGGCCAATGAAATTAACATTTCATGATTGTGTACCTTGTTTAGCTTTGATGAGCTATTTTTTTCACTTTGCAAGTTTATGCTATGTAGTGCTTAATTGTGTGAGTTGTTTATAGTCTTTAAACAAACGATATTGATTTTGATGTCACATTTTTTTGATCGTAAGGACTAGAATCTTAGGAGAGAGGCATAAATAACCATCTCGCCACCGTTACTCACCAATCATGAACACCTGTGTACAAATCATAAAAGTTGTGCTTAGTAAGGTGTAGCACTTACACAGCAAGATAAAATGAGGTGTTATTCAAAAGAAAAAAAAAATGTGTAACAAGGGTATTTCTTTTCTTTTGTGGACCCCCTGCTTTGCTCAATTGTAGAGATCATTGCCATGTCAAAGGGCCTTAGGCTTAGTGTATTAGGAAACCTTTTCTCTTTTTGCTCAGAAGAAGTCTTATGAAATCTTGCTTTCATGTGAGCTTAGAGTAAGAATTGAGCGTCAAGCCTAGTATAGGTACATGAAACAGGATGTCTCATCAATATTTGATCTAAGTTTTTTTTTTACATTATATGTTTAAGAGTTCTATCTACCAATTGAATATATGAAAATTCTTGTGTACATTTTTAGATCCCCGTAAACTATTTTATTTAACCAAGTTATTTAGCCAAGTAATTACTTAGATAAATTATTCAGATTTAGGTTAACACAATCAAATCATATCATGTAAGTAATGCAGAAATATAAAGAACACACGATACAATAACCCAGGAAAACCAAATCGGTAAAAAACCTGGGGAGGATTTAAACTAACTATCCTCAAGGTAAAAACAGATCCATTACAAAAGAATTAAAGTTTTCACAATAGAACTTAGACCACTAACATTCTATTGCTACCTCGTGTAGAAAAATTACTACCACGACCCCATGATAGCTCCGAGTCCACGAACTACTTCTTTCCTTGGCCTTTGCAACACAAGCACCCACACTTGTGATAAAAAACACAAACTCTCCTGTTTGTGACTCCAAGACCACCCTTGAAGGTTTAGATTATTAGCACATCTGATGACTAGAGAAGGCAGCAACTTCTATAACATCAAATCTTGAGATTCTTCAAGGAATAACACCAGTAGAAGACATGAGAGAGCTTTTGGGTATAAAACCCTAGATACAAAAGAGTCACACTCTTCTATCTCAGAAAAGCCTTGAAAACCCTACCTAGGGGTAGCTTATGATATCCTTTAAATACTAGAAAAAACGAATCATGATTTTTACTTCAAACGGATAGGTTATGGCCTTTTTACGTTTGCTGATTTTTGCTGATTTGCGACTTTTGATCGATCGAGTCTTGCAAAAATTGAATAGTAATTTCTTGCAATTACTCAATTCCAAACTTAATTTAAAACAAACTTTGAGCAAGTCTAAACCTAGACTAAACGTTTTGATCATAGTTTGCTAACATATACAAATTGAAGTTCTAATACATTAGTTCTTAAAGTCTTAGAACCTAACAATTTTCCCCTTTGGCAATCTGTGACAAAACACATTACACGAAATAAAATTCTCAAAGTAAAAATAGTGCAATAACATATTATTGCCCAAATACATCACAAATCCCATCTAAGACTCCTAACCTAGAAGTTGCACGAAGAGGTAGAAGATCTTGATCAGAATGTACTTGTCTTTCCTGAAAACACTCAAAAGAACACATCACCGCATGTGTGGAAAGAAAGACATATAATCAATAAAAACAAAAGTAAACTAACTCTCCCCCTAAGTTAGATACATCAAAAACTTTAATTGTCTCCCCCTTTCAAAAACAATTTCATCTCCCCCTAAACAAAACATTTTAAAAACTTTTTCCAAATTTCATCTATTTGTCCTCCTTTTTGTTACACATTGACAAAGACAACTCAAACAAAGAGTAAACAGAAAACATATGCAACAAACGTCAAGAGAAAATAGAGAATCAAGCAAACAAATGAATCCAGCTCTATAGAGAATAGAGGCAACTCCCCCTATGAAGAGCAATAACTCCCTCTAAGAACAACAAATGTTAAAAAAACTTTTCTCCTCCTATAAAAATAGGAAAAAACAAAACAAGTTTTGGAAAACACAATTTTGGGGAAAATTTAGAAGATGGGGATAAATAAAAACACACAAACCTAAGAAAATTAAGGATTCACTTAAAGAAAGAAAAATATTCTCTATTTCAATATATGTAAGCTTGACACTATGTGACCCATAAACAAATGGTCTTTTGAACTCAAATCAAGTAGAGAAGATATTTGCACATTATTATCCACTAGTGTTTAACCCGTGCAATGCGCGGGATAGTTTTACATATTAACAAACTTTACATCCAACATAAACTTAATTATCATACTTACACTACATATATTCAAACTTAAATAACATAGTATATTTAAGCATATAGTGTCCAATATCCCCTAAATTTTTTAAAAATTAGTCTCTTCAAATCACTCGTGTATTCTTCCTTGTTATGAGAGACTTAAAAAAAGAATCTGACTTTAAACAGTTAAAACTTACATGACAATTTCAAATAGCAAGTCTGCTATTTCTAGGAACCACAATGAATCACACCGAACTAAAACTTGCAAGACAATTTCAAATACCAAATCTACCATTCCTAGGAACCACAATGAATTAAACCATGAGATTAGAGAATTTTACAACCAAAAAGTTTAAAAGAGAAAAATGGCTACTGGTTTGTGAAACAAAAAGTCGGAAATATATTAGTCAAATAATAATATGCATAATCAATAGTACATTGGAATCTCAAATTGTAAAACCAAACCAATATATAACCCTTAAAAGGGACATTGAATCCAACTTTTTCATCACAAAAGAAAAAAGAAAAAGTTGTAGTGCATAATCAAGCCACAGTATATAAACAAAACAGAATTCAACCTGCAACATATAAAATGCATAATCAATAGTAGATGGGAATCTCAAATTCTAAAACCAAACCAATTCATAAGTCATAACCCATAAAAACATTATCAAATCTTAATCTTGACCCTAAATTTCAATTGCAAAACAGAAAAAGAAAAAAAAAAGAAAAAAGCTCACAATCCCCAAAATGCTGCAATGATACAGAGAAAATTTGTTAACAAACCTCATCGTGATAAATAAAACAGATATATTAGATTATACACACACCCAAGTTATGGAATTCATGAAACTTTTCACCCATTATTATGTAATCATCTATTCATAAAATAAATAAATAAAAGTAAATCATCTATAAGTACTCAAATCCAAAACATTGAGACATACACAATAAAAACAATCATACTGTAGATTATTCTTTTAAAGGTAGTCATATATATATATATATATATATATATTGTTTTATTTTAATAATTTATAGGAAGTGAATCTTATGATTCACAATATTCAGTATTGTGGAATTGATTAATCTCTGTCTTATTTACACTAAATGTATCACTTTTTGTAAATACAGGACTTCAAGTCCATTTTCTATTGTCAGTCCTACTCAAACTATGGAAGCTTTCCCTCCAAAAAGCAGCTAAGGTGGGATTCTGCATCTAGGAACTTGCAAGTGGAAAAGCACATGGAACCTGTCCTCATCTTAACTCACTATAGAAGAGCAAGGTTCCTATACAATTGTAGATTCCACATAACACAATCAATCAGCTTTGACCTGAGGAAGAAAAAAAATTGATAAGAGAATGATTGGAGGGAGAAAAAAAAATTTATCACAATGATTCAACTGCAAATTATCTACCACCTCAAGCATCAATGCTACATAATGAAATATTGCCCTCCTCAAAAAAATTCTAAATCTTCATTAAAGTAGAAGAGCCCAACAATTTGACATACATCATCCAAAATACGATGCCTATCAAACTCTAACATGCATACTATAAGCCAATTACCAATGTGTCTATTACAAAACCAAACCACCTTTCAAACCCAAGAAAAACCAGAATAAAAGGCTTCCAATCAGACCGACGAAGGGTACATACAAAAAATGTACATAACTCTACAGTGGAGGAGAAGTCACTAAGAAAGTCCTCATAAATTTCATACACAATCAAAATTAATCTCACTTCTATCTTAACATAAAATACTTCAATGCTAAATAACAAAATGATACCAAAAAGTATAAAAATATACCTTAATATAAAAAATTTTTAAAAAAAATGCCATAGGAGACTATTTATTTTTTATTTTTTATTTTTTTGAGAGAAACCATTAAAGCCAATTTGAATCATTACTCTCCACTTGAAATGAAACTAAATGGAAATTAATTTGAGCTATAAATACTCGGTGACAATTTGCTGTCATTTTATGTGAGGTTTGATACAGGACACTTAGATTATTGTATCCGAATTCAGAGGAATATTCTTGAAGGTATTTTTTTACAGTGAGGGAGATTCGATTGTGTTAATTAGAACACAATACTTCAACTCACAGGTGAAAACATTTATCATAAAATTAATTAATAAACATAACAACATAGTTATCACAACATCAATCAATAACAATAAATTTTTTTTATAAAATCAATCAATAATCAAAACAACATACACTGATAACCTGAATAACATAGCCCAACAAAGGGAGGCAGGTAATCTCAAAAGTATTATCACACAATCTTCAAATCAAAGGGTGGCCATTAGATGAATAATGAGTAATTATAATTAACAAATACTGCTATTAACTCATGATGATGAACAAACTTGGCTAATAAATGAACATAAATTATTATAAGACAGTTTATGGCCTGATGGGTTAACATATTGAACAAAGAGTGGTATTCTCTTAATATTAGGAAATTAGGCGATTGATAATTTGGTGATATAATGTCAGTGGTAATTTGCCAATGAATAATAATTTCTAATTTGTCACTGTTTTCGGTTTATAATTATAAAGTCATAATAACTGGAAACCTATTGATATCTATAGCCATCAATAGAAATTGTGAGTTTATAATTGCATCAACTCACTCAAACATTTGTAGGATAAACTCACATCAATTTCAACATGGGCCTAGTGGTTTTCAAGATATCTATTGTAGACGATCATTCATCTAATTTGAGAAACAATTACCAATATTTCCCTA
The DNA here is from genome assembly GCF_001633185.2 of Quercus lobata. Lineage (NCBI taxonomy): Eukaryota > Viridiplantae > Streptophyta > Magnoliopsida > Fagales > Fagaceae > Quercus > Quercus lobata. The sequence continues at coordinate 33,111,960 of NC_044907.1, read as the reverse complement.
TGCATGCCATTATTAATGATTATAATAAATCAATATTAAAATTTTTAAAATAGGAGATTAGTTACATTGATAATCATGTAGAAGAAATTGTCTAAATAATGTAACTATGCAATAAAATCACTAAGCAAGCACAAATAAGAAAACTCTGTATCCATATAAAAGAATGGATAAATAAACCCATCAAACAACCTCACCCACATCTATGGTATCAACCTTCCCCAAAATGGCCCATTCATTCTTCCATCACCACAAAGAGGAAATCATCTATACATAAAATATATCCATAACAAAACAAACAATATCAGAACTAAAAAAAAAAAAACTATATCAGAACTAAATCTCCACAAACCATAACAGAACAAATAACCTAAAATAAAATTGGAAACAAAAAATATATAACAGCAAAATGTTCAATCCTATTCTAATAGGATCCCAAAAATATCTTCAAGATTAGTTACATATATAAATGTTTAAATTCTGTTTCTTTACAGTGAATAACCAAAACCATTTTCTTTCGTTGTTGTAATTTCTGTAATCTATAATAAGAAATAAGAAAAGAAAATATAATTGAAAAGGTTTATTGGCAAAAAAAATCAAAACAAAACTGAATGCAATTCAAATACCTTAATATAAACCAATCCAACCAAAATATCCAAAAACTAAGTCATATTTCATACCCAAATCTAAGAAAGAAAAAAAAATTACTAGAACTAAGTGATGCGGCTTATTTCACCATTAGCAAGTAACACAATTATTCCGATTCCGAAATGTAGAATGTGAACAATTGAGGAAGAAGTACATTGAAATCGGAACATTCAAAGTTGAGTACTAACACCACCAATAAACAAAAGCAATATATTCATCCAAAAAGCATATGATAAAACCCTAGATCCAACCAAAAAATAAAAATAAAAAATAAAAGTAGATCCAAGCGATCTGAAATCTGATCGATACGAAATTGGTACCTGGCTAAACTTGAGGGCGTGCTGTATTGTTGACGGTGGTAGAAGCTTGGATTGTCTTACATCTTGAAACAATTGGCGTATAGGTTTCTCAGTTTTTTGCTCTCTCCATCTTCCGTGCCTTCTTTGTTTAAAGGATCGTCTAGGTATGGGTTTGCAAACCGTTTTTGAACTTTTTATATCTTGTCTTTAGTGAAACGATAGTATAGATTAAAGGGTACTGAACCGGTGTAGTGTATGGGTTTGAGATAGACGGTGTATTAGTGACATTGTAATTCAGTACTCAAACGATATAACGATCGCTTTTGTAACTTTTTTACTGTCAACGTGTCAAAGTTTTAAGTGGGCTTTTTCCTACATGTCACAACCGCCTTAATTATAGGAAAAGGCTTCTGCTATTATATATATATATATATATATAGATATAGATTATATCTCAAAAAAATATTCTCAATTTTCAGCATTTCACACATCAAGAAAAATAGTATATACTAAAATGTACAAAGGACTCAAAAATTAATCAATCAATTTTTAAATTAAGTTGAGTACCCAATTTAGCAAAGTGTATGCATGTTATATATGAAAACAATGAGAGATATGATTGCAAAACTACAAGATGGATATAAAAAACAATGCAATGCATGTGAATCCTAAACATGAATGATGCATGAAAAAAAGAATTGGTCAAAAACTTAGAAACTGAAAATTTTTCAATTTCGATCGGTCGAGCATCGATCAAATACCAATCGAGTCAGGTAGAGAGCAATGATTAAAGATCAAGGGATTTTCGATCGGTCAAAAAACACATTCGATCGATTGAAATTCTGGAAATTTGAATTTTTGAAAAAAATGCAGAAGATTATGCAAAAAACGACTCAACCCAAGTAATTTCATGAATGAAATGCATGAGAATGGGTTTAAATGTTTTTCAAAAACATGAGTTTTCAACCCAGAACTTCAAAACAAGGTTTTTAATCATCAAAAACACAATTTTTGCCAACCCTTAAACGTATTTTGTATCAAACTTCATAGAAAACATAATCTTGGATGGCCAAACCAAATTCACACACAATTTCATGTACTAAGTTTAGCAAAGAATAACTTGTGAAGTGTGTGCAACTAGTAACAACTTGAGATACATGTGAGGTGATATGTAGATAGTAATCAATTACAATTTCTACATTATTCATCATATAAGTTTGAAAGTGACTATCACCTAAAGAGTTACATCCTATAACTGCCACATCTCCTAGAAAACAAGCTTGCAATCATGTAAATTTTTTTTTATTTTTTATTTTAGCCTTATAATGTACACACCATTTTTATTTCTTTGCCCTTTATATATATATATATATATATATTTTTTTTTTTTTTTTTTTAATTCCAATTCTACACCTTATTTTCTTTTTGTGCACGTGCTACACTTTCTCAAGCACAAAATGTTATGATATGCACTAAGGTGTTCATGATTGGCTAGTAAACAATGGTGAGATGGTTATTTATGCATTTCTCTTAGAATTTTTTAATCATTACGATCAAAAGCATGTGACTTCAAAATCAAGAGCATGTGAGCAAAAACTATAAACATTCACAGACATGTTATGCAAGGTACACAGACATGTTATGTAGAAAAATAAACACTCAAGTGCAGAAAATAAGCTCATCTAAGCTAAACAAGGTACACAGACATGTTATGCAAACATAATAGGCCAACCTCAATTACATATTCATGATGTTTAATACATAAGAAATAAAAATCTTTTTGGTTTCAAAAAAAATTTATGACCAAAACTAAAAGCACACATTATGCTAAATGATTTAAAATGCAATTGCAATGCATGAAAGTATTTAACTCAACCCAGTCGCGAGGCCAAGTCGCCAGACCACCCTGTTTGGGAAAAACTGACTTTTCACATTCCTTCTCACCCTACTATATATAGACCTTTATACCTACGATATTCAGAGAGCTTCCACAGAGAATTTTGAGAGAGAAACCCTAGAGAAAAACAAGATTAATTCATCCACAATTTTCACATAAAGACTCTTCAAATTCCTCTATTCTCTTCCTCTCCATTGTCAAATCCTTAAGAGGTACATTACCAAAACCTTTTCTCACCATACCCATATCTGTGAGAAGGCCATTTGGTGTTTGGGAAGCAGTTAAGAAGGGACCAATTTCATATTGGTTGATGCTATGGTCAAGTAGCGAAATCCGGTAAGTTAAAGAAGAAATAGGTTCGGCGTAACCTCGTTGGAGTAGGAGCTTGGAGGGTTTAGGTACATTGGGTAGATTAGACTTGGAGGGTCTTCTGCTATTCATGTATCCCAACTACATTCTTTAGTGGATTGTTTACTGCTTGGAGGGTGGTGGAAAGGTTTTATGCCGAGAGCTTCGATTTCGTCCTCGATAACACATCGTGTGTTGTCCTTGGGTTTGCATCTCTCTTCCCTTAATCTTTTCCATTTAATTTCTCCTGTGGATGTGATTTTATTTGGTTTAGATTGTTTATCAATTCTGTTTTAAGCTTATGTTCATATTCCACACATTAATTGTTTGACATTAAGTTTGAATTGGTAATTTGTAAATTGGAGGTCTAAACGTTCATAGTGTTTTATACACTAATTGAACTTTTAATTGGTACCAGAGTGGGTACACTTTTATTGGTTTCATTACCATAGTGTGATCCTTGACCCCATATTGAGATAGACCGGTCTCAATCTTTAAATGCTCCACCATATTTTAATGGTAGCAACTATGCCTTTTGGAAGGTAAGGATGAAAGCATTTCTGTGTTCCATAGATGAGGCTGTTTGGGATGTTGTTGAAATAGGTTGGACAAAGCCAAAGGTAGCCAAATCCACTTGGAATAAGGCAGCCCTCGCGGTGTCAAATGCTAATAGTAAAGCACTTAATGCAATTTTTTGTGGTGTGTCCCTAGATGAATTCCATCGGATTTCTCATATCACCATTGCCCAAGAAGCATGGAAGATTTTGGAGACCACTTATGAGGGTACAAGAAAGTTAAGGACACAAAGCTACAGATGCTGACTACCCGGTTTGAGGAGCTCAGGATGAGCGAGGATGAGTCCTTTGACTCTTTCTATAGTAAGCTAAATGAAGTGGTCATCGGCAAGTTTAACTTGGGAGAGAAAACGGAGGACTCGAAAGTTGTAAGAAAAATTCTTCGTTCATTGCCGGAGAGCTTCCGTGCAAAGGTGACTGCAATTGAGAAGAGCAAAGACCTTGATGAAATCAAAATCCAAGAGCTGATTGGTTCTCTCCAAATGTATGAACTTTCGTTACCAAATCAAAGAAAGAGCAAATCACTGGCTCTTAAGACAATAAATGAAAGGGTAGAAGGTTATGGTTCATCAAATGAGGATGCAGTAGAAAAGGATGTTGCCTACCTTGCAAAGAATTTTCGAAAATTTCTAAAGTTCAAGAACAGTGAGAAATTTGGTGATAAAGGGAAATTCATGAGTTCCGGAAAGGAGAAGAAGGACTTCAAAAAGAGAGAAGGGAAGGAGTCTCAATCTACACAAGGAGTCACTTGTTTTGAGTGTAATGGACAGGGCCATTTCAAAAATGAATGTCCTAATTATCTGAGATCGAATGGCAAGGTGTATGCCACCACTCTCAGTGACTCAGATTCCTCCACCTTTGATTCGGAGGATAGCTATGATGAAGAAGGGAATTTCTCACCATTCACAACTGTTGCTCATGTTGAGTCTTCGGAGGACTTGAATTTGCTTGTAGAAGAGCTTGGGGAGCATAGTGATGAGGAATTCATGGGAATTGTAGAAGAATCAGATGCTAAAGAAGATGAAGATACAGATGGTCTTAAAGAGAACTACAATTCTCTACTTGAGAAGTCAGGAGAATATGCAAGGGTGGCCAAGGCAGCTATGAAAAAGATGAAGAAAGCTAAGGAGGACTATAAAAGTCTTCTAATGAGATATAAGGAGGTCAAGTGTGAGATAGAAACGCTAAATAGCGAGCTAACCGAAGCTTACACCAAGGTAAAATTCCTTGAGCTTGAGGTGGTTCAAGCAAATGCCAAGGTAGAGCGAGTCTCTACAAAGAAGCTTGATGATGTTCTTTCCTCTCAAAAGACCTTCTCCGAAAAAACCGAATTAGGATACACCGGAGAAAGTAGTTTAGCTGTGAACATCTCCAAAGAAGTGAAATTTGTGAAGGCCAAAGAGCCGGTTGTAGTTGCCCCTATTGTTGAAAAGGCAAATGTTGAGAAGAAGAAGAAGAATGAAACTGACCAACGGGTGTTGAACAAGCCCCGTAATCAATCTGTGGTCAGGTTTGAAGCCAGAGCAAAAATCTCTTCCACGATCACAAAAAGGTCCTAGAACAAATCATGTGTGTCATCATTGCGGACTTCAAGGGCACACCCGACCCAATTGTCATAAGTTGAGAGCATTAAGGAATGCTAGTGATCAAAGGTCAAGAAGGCCAAGAAATGACAAGAGGACTTAGGCTGTTGAGCCATCAAGAGATCGAAATTTTGATCCTGAAATGATAGACGTGATGAAGATGATTGGTGCATTCACCAACTGCTTGGAAAGCTTCACTAGAAGGTTTGAAAGTCCTAACTCTCATACCCAATCCTATAAGGATATCACCCCACACGCACATGACGTGTGGGTGATGAAGGATACTCATGCATAAGCATTACCACATGTCCATGCATTAATACTTCCTATGTTGTGTGACTGTTGGTTTGTTTATTGATTATGAGTATTGAAAATTGTTTGTTTGTTTCATTTTTTTTTTACATTGTTGCTTCTAATCAATCTTTTCCTTCTTGTGTGTCAAAAATCCAAAAAACCACATAAAAAGTAGAAAATCCAAAAAGATTGATCGAAATTGTTGAGTTTTGTCTTATAATATGTTTTTCCTTGTACCTTTGTGCAAATGGCTTTGTGCATTTATGAGCATAGATTGTTCCCTATGCACTCATATTATTGTGGGAGAAATCTTGAAATCTATGTGACTGTTGTAAATAGATCTTCAACCTTGTCATGAATGATTAGTGAATGGTTTTGTTGATCTTGAGACATGCATAGACTTGTGTCTATATATCTTCTCACTCTTTATTTTATTGTTTTTGCTAAAAGAGCTCACCAAATGTAAATCTCCAAATGAAAATAGATATTGAGCTGCAAAAGTCTGTTGCACATACTAGTATTTGACTAGGAAAAAGGGAAAACGACCAAAAATTAAAAATTGTATGATGACCAAAAAGCCAAAGGCTAACTCATCAAAGTGAAATATCAAAAATTTCAAGCATCAATCTCACAATGAGATGTGTTGATTCAAAAAGATCAAATGTTATGTCAAACATGGAGCCAAATGAAAAGCTTCAAAGATACTGTACTCAAGCCTTTGTGGGAGGTCATATATGCATATTTCTATAATTGAGATGGATCACATTATCTAGTGCTAGTTGTGTATGCCTTGATTGAATTGATCATTGAAACTTCACATTAGACTCAGGATTATCTCATTTTTGATATTCACACACAACACACATGTCTATGTTCAATGAATGCCATATTCATTCGTGTGATTGTACTTGTTTAAATGTGTTTTCACATGCTCAATCTTTGTTGATCAATCAAAAAAAGATTTTTGAATGTTTTAGTTGTTTTTGGAAAGTACTTTGTTTTTGTAAAAAAAAAAAAAAAAAAAATTGTCAAATTTTTTTTAAAAAAAAATTGTATTGCCCTGTTTTGGCAACTCAATCGCGGGTAGAACCAATCGCATGCCCCAATTGCGAGTCCATCATAGAGATTTTTCGTGACTCACTGGCGACTCATTGGCGGTTAAATGCTTCAGTCGTGAAAAAGACTTAGAATATTTTTCAAAAATTTGGAATTTCATGCTTTTCACGGCTCAGGTTGTCGACTTGTTTGCAGGTGGAAGGTCCAGTCGCAAAGGGTACACAGAGATTTTTGTGGCTCAGTTCGTGACTCTCTCGTGAATGGAACTTCTAGTCGCGAAAAACACTTAGAAAATTTTTCTCAAAAGTTTTCTTCCAAGTGTTCTAGCAGCTGGCCCTGGCGACTGGAACGTGACTTGTTTCAGTCTCGAAAATCGCGTGTTTTGCACAAAATGTGTCAGTTTTTAAACCTTTTCAGTTTTTCCATGGAACATTTCTGACTGTTCATCTCCTTCCTTACCTGAATCACTCTCAAACTCACCGTGTCACTCTCAAACAAACTTCTATTTTTGAATCATTTCATTCTCAAATCTTCAAGGAAAAAGGTATGGGTTTCTATTTTCTCACTCTATTTTACATATTTATCCATGTATTTCCTCATTTTGTGAAATTTTGTTTGAGTTTGTGTGCTTTGCAATGTTCATACATGGGTTTACTCTATTGGGTTGGCTAAAGGGGTTTTGTTGATTCTAGTGATTTGATGCTTGCTTCACTTGTATTTTTTACTGTTTCTTAGATGTGTATCTTGACTGTGTTGCTCTGTGCATATCATTCTCATGGTAGAATGTCACAATGATAGATATTTGTGACTTTGTGATTGACCATACATTACAGTGAACTGAACTGTGACTATTTATTCATCATTGCTGAACATATGTTACATGTTTTAGTATACATTGCTTCAGTGTTGCTCATTCTCACATACTGCTAACTAGGTTCATGTACTATGTTTAAGCGATATCTCGATCTGAATTTCAATGAGTCTCCAATTTTTGACTATCTTAAATCTAATCAAGTTGTTGTTCGTGTCATGTGTCTGTGCACTTGGATCTTTGCTGTGTGTTTGTTCTTTTACAGATGTCTTGCTGATTGTCCAAAGAAAAAGAGATTGTAATTGATGTTTCATCATCCCCTGTTGCTAAACGAACTCGTCTCTCATCTCAGTTGTCTAAAGACTCAAATCGTGAGAGGTTCAAAACTCCTCTCAATTCACAGACTCACTCAAGCATTTTTGAAGATGCTACTCCAAGCTAGCAAGAGTCACTCCTCTCAAAAACCAAAGAGTGAACACATGTCGCCTGCTACAACATCTGCTCATGGGTCAGATACACCTGTGCATACCGCAACTATCTCTCTTGTCACCCCTGACTTACAGCCGACTAGCAATCAGCCAGAACAGTCTGGTCCTCAAGCTGATAGGTTGGGTCTTTTGTTTGAAAATCTTCATATCTACATTGCTGGAATTGAAAGACTTATCTACTCCACCAACAATCAAGTTCAATTACGACTCACGACCATGGAGAATCAGCTAGATGCTATTCAGCAAAAGCTAGAGGACAGCCTTTAGCTATTCGTGCCAAAAAGGGGGAGAGCTTGTTGAAAGGGGGAGAGCAACATAGAGGGAAGTGTGCATAGTAAAAGGGGGAGTTGTGTGCTTAAGAGGAGAAACCTATCATATGCACTCACACATACCTTTGGACATATTACCTAACTTTGGCTAGCCTAGTTTATCAGTTATTTACCTATAGTCTTCTATTGTCTTTATAAACTCTTGGTTTTGTCTGGCTGTGTTTCTTGGGTTATTGTTTTGGTTTAAAACACATGGATCTATTTTAAAACACTCATGTTACTTTGGTTTGTTAATAGTTAAAGTTGTTATTCAGTATTTTTTTGTGTTTGTGCCCATGTTGCTTTTGTAAGCTTTTAGAGTTTGTTTCCATGTGCTATTTTATAGGCTTTTATGGTTTGTACTATACTTTTGCAGCCTTTATGTTTTGTTGTCTAATACTTCTAGCTAAATGTTATGCATTTTCTTTAAGTATTCTCACTCTTGTGCCCTTGTAAGATTTTGTTCCTAGATGCATATACTTTATGTATTGTGCATTGGTTGAGTGTTGGGCATGCAAGTGATTTGCATTGAGCTTATTGGCTTATATGTCCGGATGTTCATTCCAAGTGTGAATGAGCATTGTGGTCACTATTTTATAGTCCTGTTTAGTCAAGCCATGGTTTATTTCTCATTCCAATTTTGCTTGATCGCATTGTGCTTGTCTCATATACAAATGATGATACTGTGTTCTTATGTTTCAGGAGATTCTTGTTCATATGATTCAAGAGCTTATCAGATTCTAGAGTTAGGTGTGAATGGGTTTTTTTTTCAACTGTTCCCTACTCACATATTAAGTCTAGAGTTTGTTTTAGGGTTTTGTCACGAAATAGCCAAAGGGGGAGATTGTAAGGTTGAATTTTATCAACCATCTTGTTGGCTTTATTCCGTGCCAAATTTGCTTGTATTTTAGCAATTAGTAGCCCTGTATTTAGGTGGGAATCATGTAAGGGTAGTGAGTGAGAGAGTGTGAAGAAATGCTCAAGATTGTGCAAGGATGCAGAGACTCGTGGCTGGACTCCTGAGTGACTCGCGATTGGCAAGCTGCCAAAGTTGGCACACGTGTGGAGCATGCAGAGGAGCTGAATAGTCATGCCAGCTGTTGCACTATAGGACAAAAGTCCCAGGCTGGCCAAGCCGTTAGCTAGTGGGTTGAACTCGCAACTCAGCCCACTTGCGAGGCCAAGTCGCCAGACCACCCTGTTTGGGAAAAATTGACTTTTCACATTCCTTCTCACCCTACTATATATAGACCTTTATTCCCACGATATTCAGAGAGCTTCCAGAGAGAATTTTGAGAGAGAAATCTTAGAGAAAAACAAGATTGATTCATCCACAATCTTCACATAGAAACTCTTCAAATTCCTCTACTCTCTTCCTCTCCATTGTCAAATCCTTGAGAGGTATATTATCAAAACCTTTTCTCACCATACCCATATTTGTGAGAATGCCATTTGGTGTTTGGGAAGCAGTTAAGAAGGGACCAATTTCATGTTGGTTGATGCTATGGTCAAGTAGCAAAATCCAGTAAGCTAAAGAAGAAATAGGTTCGGCGTAACCTCATTGAAGTAGGAGCTTGGAGGGCTTAGGTACATTGGGTAGATTAGGCTTGGAGAGTCTTCTGCTGTTCATGTATCCTAACTACATTCTTTAGTGGATTGTTTACCACTTGGAGGGCGGCAGAGAGGTTTTACACTGAGAGTTTCGGTTTCCTCTTCGATAACACATCGTGTGTTGTCCTTGTGTTTGCATCTCTCTTCCCTTAATCTTTTCTATTTAATTTCTGCTGTGGATGTGATTTTATTTGGTTTAGATTGTTTATCAATTCTATTTTAAGCTTATGTTCATATTCCGCACATTAATTGTTTGACATTAAGCTTGAATTGGTAATTTGTAAATTGGAGGTCTAAACGTTCATAGTGTTTTATACACTAATTGAACTTTCAAGTACCTTTATATTATGTGCAGGTTGTAGATATAAGTTTTAGCTTTCAACCTCAATTATTTCTATCTTCTAGTCAATGAGAACCCATAATAATACTATTAAAAAAGTAGATCTAGTGGTGTTATTGGCTTTTTTCTTGACATTAAGACAAAAAAAATGTGGAAATAAAGTAGTAAAGGTTTTTGGCACTGATAATTTCACAATGGTGTTATTGGCTTATTGCTAAGTGCTCAGATTTATTGTTGTTTTTCTATTTGATTTGTTACATTTTTGTAATTGTTGTTTGGAGTTTTGAATATATTAATTTTACATAACCGTCCTTTTTTTTTTTTTTAATCTTGTTTTGTCTTGTTTTTGTATGTGTTTTTTTTTTAGAGGAGAGAGACATAAAAAGCATGCAAAAATACCTATTTACCCCTGCTTTTAATAGAGGTGGGATATAGAAAACAAATAGAGCTTACCTCTGGTGGATAAAGTGAAACTTTTTAAATCACGAGAAGGCAACGTAATTTTGGGTCAAACCACAAGTGGATTTACTGTAATTACCCCTTTAATTAATGTCATGTGTTTTCTACCTTTCATTTTCCTAGTGCATCAAATGACTATTGAATTTCAAGGCTACACAATAAAAGGGAACCTTCTTCTTCTATTAATGACAATATTTTTGGGTTAAAATAGATTGATCCCGGTTAATTAATACAATTACCCAAATTGATTAATTAGGTTAAATCACATGCAAATTGTGAAGACATGAACAAGTCACCAAATAAACTAATGTGCAATGGAAATTAAATTGACACACTGATTTATTGACGAATGGGGACAACCTCTCGCAAGGTAAAAACCCCATTGAGTGAAATTCAGATCATCACTCCCAAGAATCCACTCATTAAGAACAAGTAGTTACAAGTATAAGGAATTTTACAACTACCGAGCCTATCCCAAAATATCAACCTACAATTGAACCTTTGCTCTAATCCCTAATTAGACTTGACCTTGTAGAAGACTTCTTCCTTTGCACGGATGCTAGTACATAACTAACTTCTTTGCACGAATCCCAGTACATGACTAACTCAATAGATACCCTTTGATTGTTGTAGTTGATTGGCAACAATTTCGTATAAAAACATCAATAAGATGTTCGATATTGGTGTTAGAGACTTTGCTTGGTTATAGAACCCAAAGGCATACAAGAAATGCATCAATGGCTAAAAGAAATATTTATGAAACTTTCTAGGGTTAGGGTTTTATCTCTCCACCTCCTTATTTAAATAGGAGCTTAATGGGCCTTTTAAATGGGCTCTTCTATTCCTATTAGGTTTACACAAACCCATAAACAAATAGCCAATAAGATTAAAATGTTGTAGGCTATATTTTGAAATCCATCAGCTCGATAGATCAAGAGGTATCGAGATAGGTATCGGGACCTGCAAATTTAGCTTTTCTAGAGTATTCTCTTGTCTTCAATGTAACTACTTATAATAATCATCTTGGACCCACTTAGATTTATCCAAATACAAGTAAAGTATTTTGTTATAGGATATGCCAATTACATAAAAATATAAACCTAATAAATAATATATTCACTAAAGCAGTCTCCACCATCGAAGATTAGACCTCTAACCTCCTCCCAAATTTCCATCTGGCCGCCATCTTCTTTGATTTGTAATACCCCGGAATGACCACCACAAGCCTTCGTGGCAAAGGCATGGTAGGTGCCCTAATCCAAGGGCCGAAATTCCTATCCCCAGTTAGTGTACCACTACTCTCAATCCACAAGTCACAATCTTTAACCCCATGATCTTGAAACCCACACCAATAACAAATATTCGAAAGACGCTCATACTTGAACTGAACCTAGCTTTTTGAGTTTTCTTCAAGTGAAATAATCCTCCCTCAACACCAGGTTTGGGCTTTGTCCATAATGACTCTAACCTGGATGAAACTCCCCCTCTTTGGCAACTGAATTCTCCACCAAGTGATCTACCTCACCCACCACTTCACAGACATCTTCAGCCACTTCTCTATTAGAAAAACGAATAGGGATATCATGCACTTATATCCATAGTGGGAACTTATCAAATGAGAGGTCCTAAATCGGTACATGATTATCATATTTTTGAAGAACCACCAAATGCTTATCGACGCTCCACGGTTGGCTAGACATAATCCTATCAATATCAACCTATTATAAAAAATAAATAGGACTATATGATCATAAGCATTACGCACCTTAAAACCTGAACGTACTCTCCATAAGGGATTGAAGCATCTGTATTGATATCCCGAGTTGTCAAAAACTTTGCGGCTAGAAAAAACTCATCGTAATACTTCTCCTTTTTCCAATGATCTTTTAAACTGTCCATGGCAGAAATAGAACAATACAACCACTCGTATTTCCCTAATCCCTAAAAAAGAGAAAACCATAAATCCTACAAGTAAACATATTACATGAGGAACCCTAACCACCTTACAAGAAGGGACAAGACAATTCTAATGCCTAAGATAAGAGGACAAAGAGCCCAACTTTCCTAGCAATGGAGAAACCAATTTTGAATCCCTTCTTGCTAAAGGTTTGTGGCAGAGTTTTTGGAATGTTTTGGAGACTCTAATGAAGTAGTTAGTATAGTAAATAGAGATGCCATTTTAGCTAAATACTTTAGCAAATGAGTTTGGGCCACCAACTTTTGTCATTATTATTCAAAATAGAACTTTACTTATATATGTGTACCCACCAATCTCTCCCTTATGTGAGTCATTACCTCTCTGTAGACAACAAACAACTCCTAGTAGCTTCTACTTGTCTATAAGCTTTTCTTCTTCACTAGAGTGTTATCCACGAGCCTCTCATACGCTATCTATGAGAACCAAATGTCAACCTCACACCTTCATTCATGGAATTCCCACACGCCCTTATCCATTGGAACCTTGCGTATCGTTATTTTTTATCTAGCACCATTGGTAATATTACTTGTTGGGCCTTTTTCTAGAATCATTTATGTGGATCATTTATGGGCATGCCTTGTGCAATGCACACTTGTGTGGGCTCCAAGTACACGCACCTCATCTTTGCTCTATTATAAGACATTAAAAACCTTGCTACTTTGCTATACACCACCATGAGCTCTGATACGATTCATTAGGGAAAAAACACATTGGAGAGACTCCAATTGAGTAGTTAACCCAAAAGCTTAAGCCAAAGAGTTTGGACATGTTGTGCTATAGTGGAAGCTTTAGAGTTGTGATTCAAGGTTAGCGAAAGCACGTTCACACAAAAAAGAAAATGAAATTGTTACACAGAAAAATAATATTTAATGTCGTTTGGGAAGCTCTAAGCCTATGTTTACGACTAATGTCAACCAAAATCTACTATCAATGATATGCATTACAACACACTTAACCAAAACTCACAATACTCACAACTTACACAAAACCTTAAACCCTTTGCAACAATATCTATTCAGAAGGCTAAAATTGAATTCTTTAATGGACAAGGAACATCCAATTACATGTTCAATAGGGAATACATTTTCATTCCATACCAAGGAAAATCATTTGCTTCCACACTATGAAAAATCATTTCCTTCCAAACCAAAAATAATCCTAAACTAATCAAATTATGAATTTTACGAAATTTATAACAAATCTCCACCTTGACTCAAATTCCATTACAAATCTCCTCCTTGATCATTGTTTTAACATCTAAAGCCAAAATTGTGTGCGGATATACCTTGAGCGAATGTCAAAGGTGCACTAGAAGTAATCTTCTCTTGAACTTCACCTAGATCAACCCTTGAGCTATAATACCAATTATTGTAATTTAGGATAAGCAGAACCACATTTGTACAAACAAGAAAATAAAAAAATGACACAAGACAATAATATTGAATGCGGTTTGACGAACTCCAAACCTATGTCTAGGGGCAACAACAATGAAAATCCACAATCAATGATCAATATGGATTACTACCACACTAAACCAAACCTCATAACATTCACGACTCACACAAACAAGACACACAATTTCAAAGCCCCAATATACCCAATAACTCTCTCACACTAACAAAACAAATAAACACACAACACAAATTGTAATGGTCCAAGTTTTTTTTTAAGTGTTTAGTTAGATGTTTTCGAGATACACGTGCCCCACCTAACACTCTAACCCCCACCGCACATCTCACACATTATCTCTTTTCTCTCTTTTGGTCGGCCATCCCTTTTCTTCTTTTCATTTTCTTTCTTTTCTCTCCATGTAAACACACACACTCATTTCCCACACTCTCCCACCGGTAACACTCCACACCACCATCTCCACCAACATATTTCCAGCATTGTCATCGAAAAATTCTTAAGATCCTCCAAGCATCTTTATCCCTTTTATTTGAGGTAAAGATTTCTAATCTTTTGATGGGTTTTAAACTTTTGCCTGAGGTTATTTTTATAGGTTTTAAATGTTTTCCTAAGATTTTTATCTAAGCTTTGATAATGACACCCATGTGATTTATAAGCTTTGTATTGATAGAATTATTTGATGAGTAGGTTTATAGCTTTTACAATGGTGGCTATCTAAGTGGTGAAGATTTGAGGGTTTTGGCTTTTTAATGTGAAATAGATGGTGAATATGATTTTCATTGATTATTCGAAGTTAGTTGAAGTTCTAAATTGTTTGTCTTGGAGGATATTATGATTTTGGTGTCATGGGTCTCTTGTTGATACTATATAAATCTTGTGGGAACTACTTCTTAAGTGTGGAGGTTTTAATATTAGAGATAATACCTTGAATGATTTATGAGTATAATGAGAGTCTATGCCTTGTAAATTAATTTGTTGAGAAACTTTGGAAGTGAAATACATTGTTTGTGATAGGTATGCTTGATATTGTTTAGGTTCTAGCTAATCTCCTTTGGAGCTTGGAGAATTAGGCTTTTTGTGGGTTGCAAGGTAAGTAGCTTTTTAATGAGATTTTTGAAAATAACCATGTTGCATAAACATTGTTTTTGGATTAGACACGTTTTTTGAGACTACTTATGGAAACTATATTTCCCTAGAAACTATGTGTTATGAACTTAATGTATATGACTATTAATGAAAAGTGCACCATATTTGGTAATGCATATAGGGAAATGCATGAATTCTTGATATGGAAAATATGAGCATCTTCGATTAATCTTTGATAAGGAATTCATGGATTTTTATGGGATATTGGAAAATTTAAAGGTGCTTATCTTGTCTTGTATTATTTGAGAAATTGATAGAAAATCTTGTTGACAAGAAATGAATTTGGCTTACAAACTTTGTGGAAGTTTCGATTGTTTAAGGTTTTTCTGAACCTATTTGGATATAACTATGTATTTCAAAATACATGTAACCTGTGAGTTTTATGTGGTTTTAACACCATGCCATCTGTGATTTCCCAAATATCACCCGATTTGGTTTTTGTAGTCTTTGTGACAACAGAATCAGATCTAGGTCAATGCCCTTTCACTTTGGATGACTTGTTCTTCCCTGTTGCCCATGGGGGGAAGAAGTTCCTTGATTGTGTGTGGGTGAGGTTATTGCCTATGGGGCCAAAAGACCACATGCTAAAGAGGTCCTAATTGACGCATTCTCCTAACTGCCCATCAGGGGAGAGACAAAACCTTAAGGGTATGGGTGAGGCTATTGCCCATGGGGCCAAGAGACTGCATACCAGAGAGGACAATATTTTGATTTATTCCAAGAGTCAAGAAGAGCATGAAGAACACTTAAGGATTGTCTTACAAATTCTAAAAGAAAGGAAGTTGTATGCTAAACTAAAGAAGTGTAAATTCTGGTTGAATCAAGTAGTGTTCTTAGGCCATGTGATATCTAAGGATGGAATTGTGGTGGATCCTAATAAGATAGAAGCAGTGGTTAATTGGGATAGTCCTACAAATGTGAGTGAGGTTAGAAGTTTCTTGGGCCTTGCTAGTTACTATAGAAGATTTGTAGAGGATTTTTCCCCCATTGCAGCTCATTTGACACAATTAACGTAGAAGAATGTTAAATTCAAATAGAAGGAAGAATGTGAAAAAAGCTTCCAAGAGCTAAAACGAAGATTGATCATAGCTCCAGTGTTAACTGTCCCTTCGGGTACAGGGGTTTTGTCATTTATAGTGATGCTTTCCATAAGGGACTTAGTTGTGTGTTGATGCAAAATGGGAAGGTTGTGGCTTATGCCTCTCGTCAGCTAAAAAATTATCCCACTCATGACTTGGAGTTGGCTACAGTTGTTTTTGCTTTGAAAATTTGGGGACATTACTTGTATAGGGAAAGATGCGAGATTTTCACTAATCATAAAAGTTTAAAGTATTTCTTTACCTAGAAGGAGTTAAATATGAGACAACGATGATGACTAGAATTGGTTAAGGATTATGATTTCTCTATTAACTATCATCCTAGTAAGGCTAATGTCGTGGCTGATGTTCTTTAGTAGAAAGCCTTTAAGTTTTTTAGCTGCTTTGCTAACCACTCAAAAGGAAATCATTCTTGATCTTGAAAGGATGGAGATCGAGGTTGTTATGGGTCAATCTGAGGCCTACTTGCCTAGTTTGAGTGTTCAACCAACTTTGGTAGAAAGATTTAAATTGTCACAGGCTGATGACTCACATTTAAAGAAAATCATGGATGAGGTGCGTTGTGGAATGAAATTTGAATTTTCCATCTCTGAGGATGGTGTTTTGAGACTTGGGAGTAGACTTTGTGTGCCAAATGATCCATTGATTAAAAAGGAGACTCTAGATGAGGTTCACTATTCCCCATATGCAATACATTCAGGTAGTACAAAGATGCACCATGCTCTTCGTGAAAACTTTTGGTGGAATAATATGAAAAGAGAGATTGCTCACATTGTAGAGCAATGTTTGACTTGTTAGCAAGTTAAGGTGTTGCACCAAAGACCCTCGGGTTTGTTGCAACCACTTTCTATTCCCTGATGGAAGTGGGAGAAAATTACTATGGAGAAACACCTATTGATGCTTTGTATGGAAGAAAGTGTAGATCTCCAATTGTTGGGATAATGTTGGAGAACGAAAAATCTTAGGGCCAGAGATTATTCAGAGGACTTGTGAAAAAGTAAATAAGATTTGTGATAGACTACGAGCAGCCCAAAGTAGATAGAAAAGCTATTATGACATTAAAATGAAGGCTTTGGAACTTGAAATTGGAGATTAGTTTTTCGACTGATTACACCTATGAAAGGAGTAATGAGATTTGGCAAAAAGGGTAAGTTAAGCCCTAGGTTTGTAGGGCCTTTTGAGGTATTGGAGAGAGTGGGCGAAGTTGCATATAGAATTTCCCTACCATTGGCCCTGTTAGGAATTCATAATGTTTTCCATGAGTCTATGTTAAGGAAATACATTCCTGACCCTTCACTTGTATTAAGCAATGAGCCTCTTCAAATTAAAGATGATTTGTCATATGAAGAAGTTCCAGTAGATATTTTGGATCACAAGGAGCATGTGCTATGCAACAGAACAATATCTTGGGTAAAGTTGCTTTGGAAGAATCATTTGGTGAAAGAGGCATCTTGGGAGTATGAGGATGATATGTTGTCAAGATACCCAAACCTTTTTCAGGACCAGGTACATAAAATTTCGAGGAGAAAATTTTTATAAGAGGGGAAGAATGTAATGGTCCAAGTTAAAAAAAAAATAATAATAAAAAATAAAAATAAAAAAGTGTTTGGTTAGACATTTTTGGGACACACGTGCCCCACCTAACACTCTAACCCCCACCACATATCTCACACATTATCCTTTTTCCCTCTTTTGGCTGGCCATCCCTTTTCGTCTTTTTGTTTTCTTTCTTTTCTCTTCACTTAAACACACACACTCATTTCCCACACTCCCCCACCAGTACCACTCCACACCATCATCTCCACCATCATTTTTCTAGCATGGTCACCAGAAAATCCTTAGGAACCTCTAAGCATCTTTATCCCTTTTATTTGAGGTAACGATTTCTAATCTTTTGAAGGGTTTTACACTTTTGCTTGAGATTATTTTTATCTAAGCTTTGATAATGATACTCATGTGATTTATGAGCTTTGGAAGTGATACTTAAGTGTTTATATGTATGGGTTTTGTATTTATGGAATTATTTGATGAGTGGGTTTATAGTTTTTACAATGGTGGCTATCTAAGTGGTGAAGATTTGGGGGTTTTGGCTTTTTAATGTGAAATAGACGGTGAATATGATTTTTATTGATTATTTGGAGTTAGTTGAAGTTCAAAATTGTTTGTTGTCAGAGAATATTATGATTTTGGAGTCATGGGTCTCTTGATGATACTATATAAATCTTGTGGGAACTACTTATTAAGTGTGGAGGTTTTGATGTTAGAGATAATACCTTGAATGATTTATGAGTACAATGGGAGTCTATGCCTTGTAAATTAATTTGTTGAGAAACTTTGGAAATGAAATACATTGTTTGTGATAGGCTTGCTTGATATTGTTTAGGTTCTAACTAATCTCCTTAAGAGCATGGAGAGTTAGGTTTTTTGCGAGTTGCAAGGTAAGTAACTTTTTAATGGGATTTTTGGAAAATAATATATTGCATAAACGTTGCTTTTGGATTAGACACATTTTTGGAAACTACTTATGGAAACTATATTTTCCTTAAAACTATGTGTTGTGACCTTAATGAATAATGTAGATGACTATTAATGAAAAATGCATCATATTTTGTAATGTATATGGGGAAATGCATGAATTGTTGATATGGAAAATATGAGCATCTTCAATTTAATCTTTGATAAGGAATTCATGGATTTTATTGTATATTGGAAAATTCAAAGGTGCTTATCTTGTCTTGTATTATTTGGGAAATTGATAGAAAATCTTGTTGACAAGAAATGAATTCGGCTTACAAACTTTGTGGAAGTTTTGATTGTTTAAGGTTTTTTTAAAACTACTTGGATATAACTATGTATTTCAAAGTACATGTAACCTGTGAGCTTTATGTGGTTTTAAAACCATGCCATGTGTGATTTTCCAGTGATCACCCAATTTGGTTTCCATAATCTTTGTGACAACGAAATCAAATCCAGGTTAGTGTCCTTTCACTTTGGATGATGCGTTCTTCCTTACTGCCTATGGGGGGAAGAGGTTCCTTGATTGCGTGTGGGTGAGGTCGTTGCCCATGGGGCCAAAAGACCACATGCTAAAGAGGTCCTAATTGACGCGTTCTCCTTACTACCCACTGGGGGGAGACAAAACCTTGAGGGAATAGGTGAGGCTGCTACCCATGGAGCCAAGAGACTGCGTATCAAATAGGAAAATATCATGCCAGTTGTGAATGTGTGGATCCCCTGACTGGTCTATGTGGTAGTGTAGTATATTGGTAACAAATTACTCTATGTTAGTTTTTATGGCTTTAGAATTATATTTTTAGTGCTCATTGATTATAGTATAGAGTTTCAAGTTATTTACTTTGAGAAACTTTTTGTTCCATTATTTAATCATTCTTGTCATATTATTATTATTCAAAATGAAACTTGCATTTCTCCACCCCCATTAATTATGTTAGGGACATATTTATGTAATTGGCTAATCCTTTGACAAAACGCACTTTACTTATAATTGGGTAGATCTAGGATGGATTTAGTACTTCAAGAAACAAGTGTTCATGTTTAGTATTGAAGCCATGAAAATATGACCAAGAAACAAGTGAAGAATGTGTTGTTCATTAAAGCCCGACAGAAGGTCAACACAAGCTGTATCTGTTGAGAATTACAAAATCAGAAATTCCAGATTTGATTACACACATATCCTTGAGTATTTGTGTAGGGTTTCTTTTCTCACAACCCTAGAAATATATAATGATTATTTTAAGAGCAGTCACAAGTGATGCAAAGGTGATGCAAAGTGAATATACATGCATATTGTGATCAGAGACAAAATTTGCTCTAGTTCATCATATTCTCTGTAGAACCCACTACGTCTTTACACCAATGGTTTTGTGACCAAGGAGCTTCTTGATCTTCATTGTTGGATGAATTAAAGAACTTTGCAACCAACATCTTCCTCAAATTGGTGAGTTAGTCACGTATTGGGATCCGTGCATCATTGGTTAGTTACGTACTGGAATTCATGCATTGAACAAAGAGATTGTCGCTACAATACAAGTCCAATTAGGTATTGGGGTAAGGGTTCAACTTTAGGTTGGTATTGGGTACTGGGATTCCTTTTATTTGTAACCGCTTGTTATTGATAATAGTGGATTCTCGAGAGTGGTGTCCTTAAATTCACCTGGTGGGGTTTTGCCTCGGTGGTTTTTCCTATTCGTAAACAAATCATTCATGTCAAATTTAATTTCCACTACATTTAGTTATTTGGTGATTTGTTTGTGATACCACGCTATTGCATGTTAAATTGACTTAATTAATTAGCTTGGATAATTAATTAATTAATTTGCCAAATGGGTCAATACATTTTTGGCCTATCAAATTATACTACTTACTAGGTTCTGTCTCATTCCATCATTTCACAAACTTTTTCAGAGTAGGCAACAAACATTTTGGGATAACTTTTGGTAGCTAGCAGTAGTTAGAGTAACTATTGATGGAGGCTGAACTTTTCTAATGGAGATATTTTGTTAATGTACATCCTAGAGTAGGCTTCACTTATTCTTTTGTATCAAATAGTGGTCATGACTTTATTTCCATTAATGAGACAAGTATATGATATGTAATTACATTTATTCAGATCTCTATTCTTTTGTGGCCAATGGTCCTTATAATTATTATATAAAGTTTTGACTTACTTTAAGAATATTTAATGGAATTATTATGATAATTCTTGATGTTGGTACTTAATATGAATTATTTAGATTGAATTGTCAAAAAAAAAAAAAAAAAAAATCTACAGGTACCTTGGAGATATCTTTCTCATGCTTTGGACCCCTTTTGGGTTTGGGGCGTGACACATACATGGATATCTTCTTACCCAAAAATCTTCCAAACCACTCTTCGAATAAATCCACTTATGTTCTTTTAAGAGTCTTCTTCTCTTTCCATGTGGAAGGACCATTAAGCGAAAGCTATCAAACCCTTTGCAACAATGCCTATTTATAAGACTCTAATCCTATTTTATGTTGGACAAAAGAATACCCAAAAAATTTTCAATAAGCGAATCATTTTATATCAAGGAGAATCATTTGCTTCCACACTAGGAAAAAAAAATTCATAAACCAATCAAATTAGAACTTAGGGCAATTTTTAACATAGAGAGATGGTGATGGCATAATAGCTCTTTTAATTAATACAAAAATTATTTTATTAGGGAGCAGAGAATATAACAATTTCATTAGGGATCTGTTAGAACATATGTGATTCACCTGTTAGGAACATATATCACTATTTTATGTAATTGACTAATCTTTTGACAAAATGCACTTTACTTGTATTTGGGTAGATCTAGGATGTGTTTGATGCTTCAAGAAACCTTGTTTCAAGTTCAAGTGTTAAAGCCATGCAAGTCTGTCCAAAATTCAAGTATGAAAAGTGCTGTTCATTAAAGCTCGGCAGCTAGCATCTATCGAGCCTTGAAGAGTTATTCTAGCCCGTGGCTCGATAGCAGCTCGACAGATAGGGTATTTGTCGAGGTTTATGAAGTTCAGTTTTTTCAGGACTGTTTTTCATCCAATCCTTGATTTTATGTTTGGGCTTTCTTTTCTCACAACCCTAGACATATACAAGGATTATTTTAAGGGCCGTCAAAGGTGACACAAGTTTCACAAGTTTTGAGTAAAGTTTGTTCAAGTAAATTGTGACCGGAGACAGAATTTGCCCTAGTTCATCTTTCTTGTGAAAAAGCTACTGTATTTGTGCACTGTAGGGTTTTGTAACCAAGGAGCTTCTCGATCTTCATCATGTGATGAACTGAAGAACTTTGCAGCCAACAACCTTCTCTAGTTGGTAATTGAAGTTGCGTACTGGGATCCGCGCAATTGGTTAGTCACGTACTAAGAGCTGTGCATTACAAGGAGAGATTGTCACTATAGAACAAGTCCAATTGGGTATTGGGGTAAGGGTTTAACTGTAGGTTGGTATAAGGTACTGAGATTCCTTTACTTGTAAGTTGTAACTGCTTGTTTTGATAAAAGTGGATTCTCGGGAGTGGTGACCTTAAAATCATCCAGTGGGATTTTTGCCATGTAGGTTTTCCCCATTTGTAAACAAATCACCATGTCAATTTAATTTATATTGCATACTTAATTTAATTGGTGATTTGTTTGTGCTGCCACGTACATTGCATGTTAGTTTGATTAATTAATAAACTTGACTAATTAATAAAATAATTCATCACAAGGGATCAATACATTCTTGGCCTATCAGGATCAATGGGCACAACATGATTAGCCGATATATATACGGACACTAGATGGGTGGTGAAACAACGTTTGAAAATTGAAACATAAAAAATGTGAAGTACAAAGTCAAATATTTTAGAAAGGAAACGATATCACAAACTAAACAGATTGGCAATTTCAAAAACTGTTACAAGCAATGCCAAACTAACAAATAATTGATAATATCAAAATGATCAATGTACTTAAATATTCTTGAAGACAAAAGGCCTAAGGAAATTCCAGAAAGTTACAAATAGGACAATGACTCCAACAACAGTTGCAATGCCTCTCCAAACATCACGGAAATATACTGTTCTCAAGGATCCCATATTATGGTTCCAAGGTTTATCATAGTATTCTTTAATTTTTCTAGCTAGCTCTCGTAATAGGAATTCTTTTCAATAATTTCAAGGAAAAGTCTGTTAACCATAGTGGCAACTGCTTTATTGCTGCCCAACACATCAACAATAATCCCTCTCTCAACGAACAACTCCACATCATCTCTAGTGCTAATAAGATATGTTAGGTTTTGAGTTTGTAATGTTGGCAAACCATGACAAAACATGACAAAAACTAAGTCTTATTAGTTTAGAATGGTCTACATTGAAGCCCAAGACAAAAAACTCAAGTTTAGAAAAAAAAAAACAAATAAGTTACCCGCTGGTTGGTTCGATTGCTGCTAGGGATTTTCGATTGATCGAAAATCGCATATCAGCAAAATCTGCAAAACGTAAAAAGGCCATAACTTATTCGTTTGAAGCCCAAATCGCGAGCCGTTTTTTCCAGTATTTAAAGGACATTATAAGCTAACCCTAGGTAGGGTTTTGAGAGTTTTTTAGAGAGATTAGAGTGCATATTGTGCCTCTTTTATAGATCTAGGGTTTTGTACCCAAAAGCTCTCTTATGTCTTCTACCGGTGCTATTCCTTGTTGAATCTCAAGATCTGGTATTGTAGAAGTTGCTGCCTTCTCTTGTCATCAAAGGTGTTGATGATCTAAACCTTCAAGGGTGGTCTTAGAGTCACAAACAGGAGTGTTTGTGTTGCTAAACCTTTGAGTGGGATCTCAAAGTCACAGACGGGAGTGTTTGTGTTTTGCAAAGGACAAAGAAAGAAGGAGTCCGTGGATTCGGAGCTTGCACGTGGTCGTGTTAGTAAGTTCTACTGGTTGGTAGCAATAAGAAGTCGAGCGTGGGGGCTTGTAAGTCTTATTGTATGAACTTCGATTCTTTCTAGTGGATTTGCTTTTTACCTTGAGGATAGCTAGGTCAAATCCTCCCCAGGTTTTTACCGGTTTGGTTTCCTGGGTGATCATATCATTGTCTTATTTATTTTCCGCTGCTATGCATGATATGATTGTTTGATTGTGATAACCTAGACTTGGAATTTGGACTAAGTAACAACTTGGCTAATTAACTAGGTTAATCCAATTATTTAAGGGGTCTAAAAACTATCAAGTGGTATCAAAGCAGGTTGCTCTTTTGTTTTAGATCTTTTGATCTAAGAGCTGATCCTTGACCCCTGTTGTCATGGATAATTTGAAGTATCTTTCTGATCATGTTTCTACTCATGCTTCTGTTGATTTTATTGATGCCTGTGAAACTCTTCGTAAGGAATTATTGAAATCTATGAAAATTGCTAAGAAATTCAAGGAAGAGTTAAAATTGGCTAATTATGAAAAAGAGGAATTGGTTGTTAGATTAGATGAATCTAATAAAAAGAATGAATTTTTGAGAAATCAAATTTCCTCTCAAGATGAGAAGATGAAAAGCTTGGAACAAGAGTTAGTTGAATCTAGGACCAAAATTGAAAATTTGACTAGTACCAAGTTTGCTGTTGATAACAGAAGTATTTCTGTTTCTCTTAAGCCTAAAATTGAGAAAGTTTATATCCCTCCTTTCAAGAGGAATAATAAAGAAAAGACTTATTTTGCTAGGTTAGACAAAGGTAAAAGTTCTGATGTTGACGCTGATGTTTCTAAACCTATGTCTAAACCTACTGTTAGAGAGCATAATAAATCTGTTTTTGTGCCTACTTGTCACCTTTGTGGTGTTGTTGGTCATATTAGACCAAATTGTTCTTTGTTGAGGCAAAAACCAAAATCTGAGACTAGACTTATTGTTAGGAATACTGATGTTCCTAAATTTGTTCCTGTTTGTCACTTTTGTGGTGTCTGTGGTCACATTCGTCCTAATTGTCATAAATTAAAATTTAAGCATTCAGTGTTTCAATCTAGGATATGTGATGATATTTCTCCTGCCATAAGTCCATATAAATTGTTTCATATTATTTTGAAAAATTTAAGCTTGTTGGCTTGTGAAAGGAATTTGCAGGATTTTAGTCTTTCTCAGAAGATTGGTATAATTTCTCAAATACACTCTGTTTCTCATGGATTTTCACCTACAAAGCCGAAGACTCGTGCTATATGGGTGAGAAAAGATTCTCTAAGGTGAGTGTTGCTAACTTGTCCCTGATTTAATTCTTTCAATTGTTTGTGGACAAAAAAAAAAAAATCCAAAAACATTTTTTTCAAAAAGACAAAAATATTTTACTTTGTATCTTGTTTTATTTTTATTGAGGATTACATGAGTTATGATATCTCTCTCTTGATTTAGAACATGCTTGACATTGTGGAGAAACTTGGATAGTATGTGTTATATAAGTGGTAAGCTATTTCTGATTTTATGTGAGTATGTACTAGTTTGTACATGTACTTAAGGGTTAATTAAGAAATTGATATTTCTTGTTTGTATACCCTCTATAGCTTAGTTAAGCACTGTCATGCATTGTATTTGCATTGTTCATTTAGCATAATGTGTGCTTTTTGTTTTTGATCATAAATTTTTTAAAACCAAAAAGATTTTTGTGTTTTATATTTCACATCTTGGATTTATAATCAAGGATTGGCCATATTATCTTTACATAACAAGTTTATGTACCTTGTTTAGCTTTGATGAGCTTACTTATTGCACTTTACTAGTTGAAGCTTTGTAGTACATGTTGTGTGGGAGATGTTTATAGTTTTTGATCACTTTGTCTTGATCTTGAAGTCACATGTCTTTGAATGTCGGACTTGAACCTTTTGAGAAAGGCATAAATAACCATCTCACCACTGTTCACTAGCCAATCATGAACACCTTAGTGCATATCGTAAGATTTCGTGCTCGAGAAAGTGTAGCACATGCACAAAAAGAACATAAGGTGAAGCCTCGGTTTAAATTGCTTAATTCTTAAAATTAAAATTGGCGTGTACTATTAGGCTTGATGCCAAACTCACATGACTTAAAATTGATGTGTGTATTATGAGGCATAAATTCAAGAAACTTACATGATTGCAAGCTTATGATCTAGGAGATGTGAGAGTTATATGATGTAACTCTTTAGGTGATAGTCTCTTTTAAATTCTATGTGATGAATTGTGTAAACTTTGTGATTGATTGCTATTCACATATCACCTCACATGTATCTCAAGCTTTTACTTTTTGCACACACTACACAAGTTACTCTTTGCTAGACTTGGTACATTATATTGTGTGTGATCTTGTTGTGGCCATCCAAGATTAAAGTTCCTTGATTTTGATGCAAAATGTGCTTAAAGTTTGAGATCTGAGGACAAATTGATTAAAAATCTTGTTTTTGGAAGATCTAGGTTGAATTCAAATGTTTTTGAAAAATTTTTCTTCTCATACTCATGCATTTTATTCATAATACAATGTGCTTTGAGGAGTGAAGAATTTTCAATTTTTAAGCATTTGACCAAATTTTTTTTCATGCATCATTTATGTTTGGGGTTCACATACATTGCATTGTTTTCTGTATCCATCTTGCAGTTTTGCAGTCATATCTCTCATTATTTTCACACATAACATACATACATTTTGCTAAATTGGGTACTCAATTTGATTTAAAAATTGATTGATTAATTTTCGAGCTATGTACTTTCTAGTATATGCCTTTTTTATGTGTGAACTGTAGAAAACTTTTTTCTTAAGAGATATGATGGATAATCAATGTACAAATATTTTCTCTACTCATGCAACTATTTATGGGTCACATAGTGCCATGTTTGCATTTTATTGAAAGAGAGAATATTTTTTCTTCATGTGTATCCTCAACTTAGTTTTTTTTTAAAACTTGGTTTGTGTCTTTTTATTTATCCCCAACCCCTTTATTTTTCCCCAAAACTATTTTTCCCAAAACTTGTTTTGTTTTTCCTATTTTTATAGGGGGAGAAATTTTTTTTTTAACTTTTGTGGTTCTTAGGGGGAGTTGTTGCTCTTCATAGGGGGAGTTATCTCTATTTTCTCTTACTCTGTTGCGTATGTTTTCTGTCTACCTTCTGATTAGGTAGTCTTTGTCAATACGTGACAAAAAGGGGGAGACATAGATGACCTGTTTGTTTTGTTTAGGGGGAGAATATAAAAACATAGATGTATCTAACTTAGGGGGAGAGTTAGTTTACTTTTTTTTTTTTTATATTCTGTTTCATATTATTTTTTATATGTCTTTCTTTCCACACATACAGTGATGTGTTTGTTGAGTGTTTCAGGAAAGACAGGTACATTCTGATCAAGACCTTCTACCTCTTCTTGCAACTTCTAGGTTAGGAGTCTTAGATTGGGATTTGTGATATATTTGGGCATTTTATTGTATATGGGCATTATGTTGTATGTGTGTTTTGTCACGGATTGCCAAAGGGGGAGATTATTAGGTTTTGAGTTTGTAATGTTGGCAAACCATGACAAAACATGACAAAAACTAAGTCTTATTAGTTTAGAATGGTCTACATTGAAGCCCAAGACAAAAAACTCAAGTTCAGAAGAAAAAAACAAATAAGTTACCCGCTGGTTGGTTCGATTGCTGCTAGGGATTTTCGATTGATCGAAAATCACATATCAGCAAAATCTGCAAAACGTAAAAAGGCCATAACTTATTCGTTTGAAGCCCAAATCGCGAGCCGTTTTTTCCAGTATTTAAAGGACATTATAAGCTAACCCTAGGTAGGGTTTTGAGAGTTTTTTAGAGAGATTAGAGTGCATCTTGTGCCTCTTTTATAGATCTAGGGTTTTGTACCCAAAAGCTCTCTTATGTCTTCTATCGGTGCTATTCCTTGTTGAATCTCAAGATCTGGTATTGTAGAAGTTGCTGCCTTCTCTTGTCATCAAAGGTGTTGATGATCTAAACTTTCAAGGGTGGTCTTAGAGTCACAAACAGGAGTGTTTGTGTTGCTAAACCTTTGAGTGGGATCTCAAAGTCACAAACGGGGGTGTTTGTGTTTTGTAAAGGCCAAAGAAAGAAGGAGTCCGTGGATTCGGAGCTTGCACGTGGTCGTGTCAGTAAGTTCTACTAGTTGGTAGCAATAGGAAGTCGAGCGTGGGGGCTTGTAAGTCTTATTGTATGAACTTCGATTCTTTCTAGTGGATTTGCTTTTTACCTTGAGGATAGCTAGGTCAAATCCTCCTCAGGTTTTTACCGGTTTGGTTTCCTGGGTGATCATATGATTGTCTTATTTATTTTCCGCTGCTATGCATGATATGATTGTTTGATTATGATAACCTAGACTTGGAATTTGGACTAAGTAACAACTTGGCTAATTAACTAGGTTAATCCAATTGTTTAAGGGGTCTAAAAACTATCAAGATAATCTAACAACACCAAATAATTACATATGTAAGCTTCAGATGGATAAAGACACTGCTCCAGGGCAATCGCGTTTCGAAAAATGCCTTCAGTTTCATCATTTACCTCAAAAACTGGAACTTTGAAGATAGTTTGTGTTTTCTTCAACCACTTAAAGTGTTCCAAGCACGGTAAGAATAGCAAGATCCATGAGAGAATGAAGCAAGGAAATATATTCCAGAGTTCACCCTCTTGGAAATCTATGTCAAGTAATGTTCCCTCTTCATCCTTTTCGAATATTACTCCGGCGTCTTCCAACATTTTTTCATTATGTAGATTTTTAATAGAAGCAGCTCCATCACAAGCATTGGATGATGGTAGAGATATCTCATTAAATCAGTGAAAAGTTTTACCTTTTCCTTATCAATTTTGCCTTTGATGGTCTTGGATTCAGGAAAAAGGTAATTACAGGTAAGCTCAACAAAGGAAATACATTTGTTTTGTTCAAACCAGGAAAATTGTGTAACTCATCGAGAATAAAAAATGGAAGCTGATTTTCAAGCAATAACAAGTCTTGTTGAATATGCTTCCTCAACAACGGGTTACTTGCTATGTAATCTCCTCTCACAATGTATCCATCTTCTTCACTCGTATAGCTTTCATCTTCACCACACGTAGAAGCCCTCTTAGAGCGCCGATCAGTCGTGGCAAACCTCAAGAATAGCTCAATGATAAAGATTGAATCCAATACAACCATATTCATGAAATCTTTGCTGCTGAGATATAGTCAGAGATATCTTTATAACAGCGACACTACAAGAAATTTGGCTATTTTCAACGGCTGGAATGACCGTAGAGAACCGTTATTAAAAACTGTATCGAGAACATTTTTCTAGAGCCTATGCAAACGTTGAAAAAAGTATTACACATTTATCAACAGTTAATAACCGTCGAAATATATACACATAAATGTAGATTAAAGTATGCTTATTATTTTTATCCACAGGCACCCAACCGTTAAAATAAGTATTTTTTTTTTAAATAAATAAATTTGAATGTACTCTTTCACATTAATCAAAATTTAATAACCTGAAACAAACTGTAAAAATCAATACAACTCAACTACTCTGCCTGTTGCCCTTTACACTCTAAAATTTACACTGTTCATCTACCTTTCAAAATAGAAGATTTTTATGACCTTTAACCTTCAAGACCAATTCATTGGAAATTTTAAAAACACAATGACTTGCATCTGTCATCTAGACATTTAGATCTATAGCTGGGTCCTCTTCAATATGCATGTGATCCCATTAATCACTAAGTTCTTTTGATGCCTGCAAAAAGTGCCGGCCATCAGTCATTGTTATAAGTGCCAAACCTGAACAAAAAGACAAATAAGGGTAGTTCATTTAGGAAGAAAATGCACCTACCTTAAAAAATAAAATAAAATAAAACTAGCACAAAAAAAGTCACAAGAAATTATAAATTAATAAAAATTTAAATGGTGACTATGAATATTATAATGAGTTAACATATAACTTATACTTCACAAAGCAATTATATTACAAAAAAGTTATTTAAGGTCAAAGTTTCCCTATACTGTTCCCAAAGAAACTCACATATCAACTTTTGAATTTCCACACCTACCTTTTTAGGCTTTTGAAATTGAACCATACTTTGTTTCAAATTATTCAGAGGTCCTTCAACCAAGCATTCATGCTCCTGATGAAACATTAGCAAAAAAATAGGAGAGGACGTTGTATAGTAACAAAAAAAAAGGATAAGTTGCATCAATCTACAAGTGATCTGCAATACCACGCATTACATATTGAACAAGAAACCACTAATCACTTAATGTAGAAAGGTCAAAAATTAAGGGTGTTGAATTAAAAGAGTATCATGTAATACCAAATCTCTGACATAATTATAAATAATAGCATAATATGCACACAATGTAAGATAAAAAATACTGCCAATGTGTGAAATGCTCCCTCTGCCTCAAAAATAATTGAAACTTTTAAAATGGCACGAGGATCAGACAATCAAAGTGGTATCACCTTTGATAATATTGTTTGCTTTTTGGAAAAAAAAAAAAAAAAAAATGAAGTACAAACTCCACTAACAGAATCTTTCATACATTTTGAGACAACCAAAGTGGGAAAGGTTATGATCCATTTTAAGACAAAGAATAATAGTTGACTAGCTTCAACATCCCAAAATCAATTCCGGCACATTGCAAGTGCAATAAGATAGAGCCTTAGATAAACCACAATAGCATAAAACAAGGAAATACCTTGTAGTGTGTCAATAAGCTATTCCACAGTGGCTGTTTGCTCTGGACTTTAGGATTCCCCAAAATGACAATACCATATCGGGCACGAGTTAGAGAAACATTGAGCCTACGGGGAACATTGAGCCTACGGCGATCATTAAGGAGTCCAATTCCCTGTAGAGAAAGGAACCAGCAGTCAAACATCAATACATAAATATATCATGTACGAAAATATCTAGATACAAACAATATCTTTCTGGACAACATTCAGAATCCACCAATCACCTAAAAACACGTACTTTAGGTATCCATTAGATAACCTATAGGCCACAAAATTAAGGGTTTTATATGAACTGCCAATATTGTTTATTTTTTAAATTGGTAAATCACACGCAACATAATGGGTTTTGAACCCTGACCTTACCCTTAGTCTTGTTCTTCTAGTAGAAGAATATGACAATTGAACTAGATCTCACTTGCACTTGATAAGTTTTGATAATGGTTAGAAATATTTTACTGCCACTGCAGCTCAACCCAGCCCCCTTTTGGACTCTCAAACGCTAAGCGCTAACGGAGAATATATGATTAGAAAATAATGAATATATGACAGAAATCAACTATACCTAGTAATCCAAAAAGGAGGACAAGGTAAAATATCTCTTCTGCTTTGACAGTTATTGCCATTTCATTTTGTTAAACTAGTCCATGAAGGTAAATTATTACAGGAGTCAAAATGTGTCAAATCCTTAAAGCATGAACAAGCATATTAAATCTTGTCAGCAAATAAAAGAATTGACAGTGAAACTTCATTTGAAAAATAGAAATAAACAACAACAACAACAACAATGATGACAATGGTAACAGGGACACCAATAATTCGAAACAAATGTCCATCCACTGCCTCTCAATAAAACAAGAGTTAACAAAGACCAATACTGAGTCTTCAGGTCAGAATAATGTAGTCTTTTTCCCTTCCTGATGTTCATTACTACTCACACATGACAAAATAATGTAGTCTTTTTCCCTTCCTTGAAATGAATCTACACTTGCAACCTGTAATAAAAACAAGTTTTTAGAAACAGCAGGAAAAAGTTATTGCACCCTAGGACTGATGAGTTGAATATAAATGTAAGGTTGAATTTATTCAACCATCTAATTGGCTTTATTCCGTGCCAAATTTGCTTGTATTTCAGCATTTAGTAACCCTGTATTTAGGTGGGTTTGATGTAAGGATAGTGAGTGAGATAGAGTGAAGTTTGCTCAAGAGTGTGCAAGAAAACAGAGACTCACGGCTTGGCCTCGCGGGTGACTAGCGGCTGCAAGCCGCCAAACGCAGCACACGTGCCAAGCATGCCAGAAGGTGAACAGTCATGCTAGCCGGAGCACTACAGGACAAAACAGGACAACTGGCCATACGGTTATCTCGCGACTGGATCTCGCGACTTAGTCAAGCCGCGAGGTCAAGCCGCGAGCCACCCCTGTTTTGTAAAACCTGACGTTTCACATTCCTCTCCCACTCCAGTATAAATACCCCTTTTACCCACGATTGTAAGAGAGCTTCCAGAGAGAATTTTGAGAGAGAAACCCTAAAGAAAAACAAGATTGATTCACCCACAATCTATACATTAGAGTCTCTTCAAATTCCTCAACTCTTTTCCTCTCCATTGTCAAATCCTTGAGAGGCATTTTACCAAACCTTGTTCTCACCATAATCATCACTGTGAGAGAGCTGTTTGGATTTCTGGGAAGCAGTTAGGAATGAACCAATCTTCATTGGTTGATGCTACGGTCTAGTAGCGGAATCCGGGAAGCTAGAAAAGAAAAAGGTTCGGCGCAACATCGTTGGAGCAAGAAGCTTGGAGGGTTTAGGTGCACTGGGTAGATTAGGCTTGGAGGGTTTATTGCTGTCCATGTATCCCAACTATATTTTCTAGTGGATTGTTTACCGCTTGGAGGGCGGCGGAGAGGTTTTACGCCGAGGGCTTCGGTTTCCTCTTCGATAACACATCGCGTGTTGTCTTTGTGTTTGCTTCTTCCTTCCTCTTTATCTTTGCCTTTTTATTATCGACTGTGGGTTGTGATTTTAATTTGGCTTAGATAGTTTTACCAATTCCATATTATAGCTTATGTTAAGTTTCCGCACACTAGTTGTTAGACATATTGCTTTAATTGGTTAAGTTGTAATTCGGGACTCTAAACGTTCAAGGGTGTTTATACACATATTTGAACTTTCAATAAACATTACCTCAATCTCCTTGTAAAGTTGCTGTCTAAGAGCACCATTTCTAGACATATAGTTCACAATATATGCTCTTTGTCCCTCATATGGTGTTATCACCCCAATCTGTGATATAAGGGATATAATTAATAACTGAGAGCAGAACTGCACCAATTCAGAAATAAATAAGATCCATTGTAACATGACTAGGCAGCCTCAGTCCCATTCAGATAGGATGTTCCGCTAGCACTTATCTCCTCTTGTTCCGCTAGCATATTTTGTACATGTATAAAATGCTGGGACTGGATGGTGTGCTATTCTCACCTTAGTTGCATCTGAAACCAAATGGACTCTGATTATGGTTCCTTGTTCAGAAGCAGTTGCTATATACATCCCATTGGAAGAAAGGACAATTGCAGCCAGAGGTGCACAAACAATAAAATTTTGCTAAATATCATCCAATGTCCACAATATCCCCCAACAACTTCCTGAATTTGAAACCATTCTCAGGCCAAACATTTCTCAAGTACAAATGAGTAGGAATCAAGACCACTGAGTCTTTTGTTTCCACTCTTAAGATTTTTCTCTGGCATAAAAAATACTTGCTTACTTTCCCCCTGCAGAAAAACTTAAGACATGCACATTTTCTTTGTTTTTCTTTAGTTTTTTGCTAGGACATTCACATAATAAAGTGGTCTCATATGCATAAATCCACTTGATACAGACAGGGTGAATTAATTGGTTAATTGTGTCAAAGATTAAAATAATACAGACCCACTCGAGCATAATCTACAATGAAAATAAAAAAAAGCAATCCAAACCCACCGACCCTAATGTAAAGCAAATTATCCAAATCCACTTCTAGACAAGTGAAGAGACCCACAAAAACATAACAATGGACTTTGATACCACATTAAGCATGAAGCTCAGCTAAAGAACTTACCAAGCACTTGTAATTTGAACTGACACGTTCTAGCTTTCAATCCCACAAATAGTGAAATTTGAACTCTCATTGACCATTCATTGAGCTGAACTCCCAATGCACCTGCAATCACATTGAAAGCACGCAATACACAAAACCACAAATTAAATTTTGACATAGCATTTCAAATTCAAGAACAAAAACCACAGCGAATAACAGAGTATGGACAAAATTCGAGTCTAAGAAAAAGGAAACTCCTATGAGTGGTCAAGTCCAATCTATTTGGCAATAACGGGATAGGCAAATTTCCATAGGGTCAAGAAAGAAGTGAATCAGTCCCTATTACTCCCAACCAGCTATGTTTTGTCTATTATTGACGAACATACAGCTCACATTATGCTTCCATTTCCTATGCTCTCCTGCATACTACTCATTAAATCATCCTAACTACTAGCGCCACCTAACTCTGCAACCAATCCCATTAAATATAAAATCCTAAATTTCTCAAATCAAAACCATGTAGCACGCACGAAAACAACTCAGAAGCGAAAATCTCTTGGGCCCTTTCTGAAATTTATCACATTAAACCACTGTGGTGGGGTTTATGAGTTAAAAAAATTATCACCATTTCTGAGAATTAAAGAATCTATACAGAGTGAAAGACAGGTCATTTCGAACCATATATGACAATTGTTTCATTAATGAAATGGAATGAGAATAGTCACAATTCAATTAATAAATGGAAATTTCAACTAAAAACTAATCAATTTCTGATTAAAATATGAAATATTATTCATTCTGAGAGCCAATGCCAAAACGCAAGAAAAACCAATGGCAATTTCCAGCTAAAGCTTCATCGTTTGCTGAAATTCAAAGCAAAGATAATCGAATTAAAACTTAAATTCAAAATTAAACGAAACATTCATATCAAGCAAATAATTAAAATGATCGAAATCCACCTGAATCAAATTCCATGAAAAAAAAAAAATTCCGGAATTTGAGAGAGCGAGAATAATAGAATAAATATCTGATCGGAGGGAGAATAATAGAAAAATTGAGTCGAGAATCTATTTGGTTGCCTAGAAAATAATAGGAAAATCAACCGCCAAGACCTATGAGAGAGCGAAAGCGAGAGAGCGAGAGCCTAGATATAGAGCAAGAGAGAGAGAGCGATTGAATTCTGTTTGGTTGCTTAGAAAATAACAAGAAAATTGACAGCTAAGATCTATGAGAGAGAGTGCGATAGAGAGAGTGAGAGTGAGATATAGAACAAAAGAGAGGGAGTGAATCGAGTGATTGTAGGGTAAATATATTTAATCGTAAAATAGCTATAAAAGCTCCGTGTTTTTATTTTCAACATTTATAACCTGTTGATAAAAAATAGTTAATTTCTTTTTTTCAACATTCATCCAACTGTTGATATAAAATAGCACTGTTTAATCAGTGAATAGAAACTAAAGGCTTTTATCAACATTTTTTAGTGACTGTGGAAAAAATATGTTGAAAAAGCTCATACTTGTTGTAGTGGAATCCTTTGTTCCTTTTCTTCAATGAACCTTGCAATATCCTTGTAGCATGTCTTAGCCCGATAATAGAATTCCCTGAGATGATTTAGTTTCAGCATTTCCATGGAATGCAGTTCATATTCGCCATGGTGAAGAGGGCCTATTGAAATTAGCTTTGGAGTGAAGGCTTCTTTGTTTACCTCACGAAGTTTCTTGGGGACTTTGTAGATGCAACATTCAGGCCACTGGGCTAGCTCCATGACTAGTGGTTCTTGTAATTATTGCATAAAACTCTGACTTACTTTGGAAGTATCTTTAATGGAATCATTATGATAATTTTTAATTTTGGTACTTGATATGAATTATTTGGATTGAATTGTTAAAAGGAAAAAAAAATCTACAGGTACCTTGAAGATATCTTTCTCATTCTTTGGACCCCTTTTGAGTTTGGGGCGTGACACACATACATAGATATCTTTTTACCCAAAAATCTTCCAAACCACTCTTCCAATAAATCCACTTATGTTCTTTTAAGAGCCTTCTCCTCTTTCCATGTGGAACGACCATTGAGCAAAAGTAGTCAAACCCTTTGCAACAATACCAATTTATAAGACTCTAATCCTATTTTATGATGGACAAAGAATACCCAAAAACTTTTTCAATAAGAGAATCATTTTATATCAAGGAGAATCATTTGCTCCCACACTAGGAAAAAAAATTTCTTAAACCAATCAAATTAGGAACTTGGGGCAATTTTTAACATAAAGAAATCGTGAAGGCATAACAGATGCGTGGTGAAACAACGTTTGAAAATATGATTAGCTGATATATATACGGACACTAGATGCGTGGTGAAACAACGTTTGAAAATTGAAACATCAAAAATGTGAAGTACAAAGTAGAATATTATAGAAAGGAAACGATATCACAAACTAAACAGATTGGCAATTTCGAAAATGAAGCTACAAGCAATGCCAAACTAACAAATAATTGATAATATCAAAATGATCAATATACTTAAATATTCTTGAAGACAAAAGGCCTAAGGAAATTCAAGAAAGTTACAAATAGAACAATGACTCCAACAACAGTTGCAGTGCCTCTCCAAACATCACGGAAATATACTGTTCTCAAATATCCCATATTGCGGTTCCAAGAATCCTCGTAGTAGTCATTAATATCTTTAACGAGTTTTATGTAATAGTGATTCTCTCCAGTAATTTCGAGGCAAAGTCTGTTAACCATAGTGGCAACTGCTTTATAGCTTCCTAACTTATTAACAATAATCCCTTTCTCAACAAGCAACTCCACATCATCTCTAGTGTTAATAAGATAATCTAACAACACGAAATAATTACATATGTAAGCTTTATCTGGATAATGACACTGCTCCAGGGCCATCACGTTTCGAAAAATGCCTTCAGTTTCATCATTTACCTCAAAGACTGGAACTTTTAAGATAGTTTGTGTTTTCTTCAACCACTCAATGTGATCCAAGCACGGTAAGAATAGCAAGATCCATGAGACAATGAAGCCAGGAAATATATTCCAGAGGTCACCCTCTTGGAAATCTATGTCAAGTAATGTTTTCTTTTCATCCTTTTCCAATATTACTCCGGCGTCTTCCAACTTTTTTGCATTATGTAGATTTTTAATAGGAGCAGCTCCATCACAATCCTTGGGTGGATGGTAGAGATATCTCATTAAATCAGTGAAATGTTTTACCTTTTCCTTATCAATTTTGTCTTTCATGGTCTTGGATTCAGGAAAAAGGTAATTACAGGTAAGCTCAACAAAGGAAATATATTTGTTTTGTTCAAACCAGGAAAATTTTGTGTGTAACTCGTCGAGAATAAAAAATGGAAGCTGATTTTCAAGCAATAACAAGTCTTGTTGAATATGCTTCCTCAACAATGGGTTACTTGCTATGCAATCTCCTCTCACAATGTATCCATCTTCTTCACTCGTATAGCTTTCATCTTCCCCACACGTAGAAGCCCTCCTAGAGCGCCGATCAGTCGCTGCAGACCTCAAGAATAGCTCGATGATAAAGATTGAATCCAATACAACCATATTCACGAAATCTTCGCTGCTGAGATCATAGTCAGAGATATCTTTATAACAGCGACGAATCCTTTGTTCCTTTTCTTCAATGAACCTTGCAATATCCTCGTGGCATGTCTTAGCCCGATAACAGAATTCCCTGAGATAATTTAGTTTCAGCATTTGCATGGAAAGCAGTTCATATTCGCCATGGTGAAGAGGGCCTATTGAAATTAGCTTTGGAGTGTAGGCTTCTTTTTTTACCTCACGAAGTTTCTTGGGGACTTTGTAGATGCAACATTCAGGCCACTGGGCTAGCTCCATGACTAGTGGTATGTCAATGGCCAACTCTTCGCATCTCATTTCTTTTCTAAATGAACCAGCAGCCACAGTAGTAGGTTTGGCCATTTTTTCCAATAATAAAGTTTCTTTTCCTAGTGATAGACAAACAACAATCATTAGCACTTGGATAGAATCTTTAAATACAAAGCTAATTTCAATTGTTTTTTAAAAATTGAGAATTTACACGCGCATATGGTTGAGATCACACTGGCCACCATTAAGGATGGAATAACAATTGGGTGACATCCTAAATGCAAAATAAATAAATAAATAAAATAACTTTTTGTTATTGATAAATTGCATTTTTCTCATACATTGTTTTGTAGTTATCATTGATACCATCCTCGTCTTTGAGTGCAAGATTGAAAGATAAATTCTTGGACAACTGAATTTAAAAAAGTTAGTGAAGAATTTAATTTCTTTTGAAAAGTGTGAAATTGTAAGTTTACTATTTCATGTGTCCATTTGAAAACAACTTATCTAACTTTCTGCTAAAAACATGTTAAAATATACTGGTATCTTAAATATTTTTGAATAAAATAAGAAAATGCAAGAAAAAAAAAAGATTTTTAAAAAAACAGTATATAAAAACTAAGCTTATAAGTTGATGTCATATAGACACTTGTGTCTATAGAAAAGTTATCCAATTGCATCAATTTACATTTTACTATTATTAAAACAAATTTTTATAAGTAAATAAGTTTTTGTAGTAGAATGATCTTAATTTTAATGTAGACATCACAATTGTGCATAAATAATCCATGACAAATTTACTGACAAGTATAGTTACAATATGATGATGTCATATGAACATTATCTTAAGCCAAGGGATGTAAAAGAGTAAGGAAATATATTAGCTTGACACTTGGATGCTACAAGATAAAATTAGAGCAAGTAAATTATTCACCTTTTAAAACTTCAGTTTAATAATAAATCAATCTTATAGTATCAAATAAGTGAAGAAATATTTATAAAACATCATTAGACAATGAATACTTTTTATTTTCCTTGAAATCTCAAACTTCTATCATGCGTTTTTGGAATTATACAATTTTCCCTCTAGAATTTAGCCAATATGCTCTAGGCTTTCCTAACACAAGCATAATTAGTAATATATGCGACGATCTTCTCCCAAAAACAAAAAATTAATATATGGGATAAGATATACACAGTATGGATCATGTTTCATTTGGTTCAAGGTCTTTTATATATATATATATATATATATATATTGCCATGTGGCATAAATTTATATTGTCACATGGTGCAATAAAGAGCAATCAACAAAAAATCAAACGTTTCAACTATTAGATATGATATATATATATATATATATATATATATATAAGAGAGAAAAAAAAGTAAATCGACGCCCATATTATGGATATAACATGAATTTGAAAGAAAATCCGGGATCAAAAGAATGACTATATTTATTATTTATTACGTTGTTTCTTTTATTTTATTTTGTTTCAATTTATAACTTGATGCTTTCTTAGTATAATTTCATAAGATATTATAAAAATAAACTAATTACGTATTTAATATATTTAGTATCCTTACCAAAGTTTGGCTATGTTTTCAAGAAAAATAACAAGTAAATGAATGAGAAACAAGGGTAGTAATAATTTGTGTTAGTAGACATGTTGAGGCATATTCAACTACATGGATAAATTCTAACCCACCTCATTTAATAATTATGTGAAATTTTATCAACTCTAACGTGAATTTGTTTATTAAGCTAGTTAACATGATACGTTTCATGCAAAAAATGACCCAAAGTAATTAATATATTTTTATATTTTATAAGAACGTAAACTATAATAATTATAATAAAAAAACATATATCCTGCACATATTCTACTTTATAAGAACGTAAATTATAATACAAAAATATATCCTGCACATATTAAAATTTTCTTATTTTACCCAATAAAATTCCATTAATTTTTTTTTTAAATAATCCAAGATAAATAAAACTAAAAAAAAAAAAATTTCCCTTTTTTTTGGATAAAAGAGTTAGGAATATCAGAGTTTCAATAAAGAATTTATTAGTATAATAATTAAAAAAATTTATTTACTAATTTTTTTTATATGAAGTAAATAATTTTTAGTTGATTGTGGGTTAAGCAAGTCAATATGAAATTAACTCATTTATTTGTTGGGTTGAAGATTGTTGACCCGCCTTGACACAACTCTTTTACAAGGGCACTAATTAGTAAAAAAGTATTTTCTCTTTTGTGCAAGCCGTGTTAAATATTGCTACCCTCACAAAGAAGATATTTATTACATTTCTTTTTTCATCCACTTAGCTAAAAGGAGGGGGAGGGGGAGGGGGAGGGGGAGAGGGGGGTAAAAGCAAGATACCCAAAAAAAATATTTATTGTCTCATATAATTAAGATAATTTTTTTGGGATTATTTAAGATCTAATATACCTTATTACATATTATATGACATTAAGATCTAATCCTTCAATTTTTTTTTTTTTAAAAAAAAAAAAATCTTAATAGATTAATGAAAAATTAACAACTATATTATAAAAGATGAAAATTTTGATATATAATAGTAATCTATATATATAATAATAAGTAAAACAGAGAGAAAATCCAATTAAATTTCAAACTGGAATTCAATTAGACTATAATTTTGCGCCATGTATCTCATATAACCTAAATTTTAGAATTTTGTGCCAAGTAAGTTAATTTAGTGTAAAAATTGAATTTCAATTAGAGTTTAATTTTGAGTCACATGTCCCATCTAATATAAATTTCTAAATTTGTGTCAAATTAGTTAATTTAGTATAAAAGCCAAGGAGTCCAATATAATAAACCATAAAAAAACATAATCATATAACTAAAAAAAATTCAAATTTATAAGTCATCTATATATATATATATATATATTAATAGGTAAAGTTTAGATAAATTTGAATTAGAATTTGAAATTTGAATCCAATTTTGTATAATGTGTTTACTTAAGTTTTTTAATCTTTGTATCAAGTGAGTTAATGAGTGCAAAATTCTAAGAATTTAATATTAATGAACTATAAATTTTTTTTTAAAATCACATATACTTAATAAAAATCACCATATGTTTCTCAAAAAATAAATAAAATAAAAATCATCACATAACAAAAATCACTACACATTCTATTTTATTAAAAATTAGAAAAAAAAAAATATAAGTAGTATTAAATTTAGGTAAAAATTTTAATATGTGACTAATTATGTTTACTTTAAAAAAAAGACTAATTATCTTTTTTTTTGGAGAAGATTGACTAATTATCCATATTTTATGATAAAAATTGTGTTTAATTTTAAATGTATCTATATGTATGCATGAATGCATGTGTTACATGATTTTTAAAAAATTAATTTGACTAATTATTTATATTTTATAATAGAATTTTTGTTTAATTTTAAATGCATCCATGGGTTTGCATAGAGTTACATGCTAGTAAATAGTAAAAGATTGAACTGAAAATATCTATCTACTTCTTTGTTGATTCCTTTTAGAAAAAATAACTAACTTAAATATATGGTTGATTTTGTTTAGAAAATCCAAAATTTTAAAGAATTAGCATTTAATGCATTATCTTTTAAATAAAATAATATAAATTTTCTAACTATCATTTTTATATAAATTCTACATGTATTGATTTTTTAAATAAAGTATAAATAGTGAGTAAAAAAATTTGTTTATCAACTTTTTAAAGAAAACTACAATTTAAGACATTCTAAAATTGCATGGTATAGAAGACTAATAATTAAAGACGGAAAGAAACAATTTAAATATAATATTGGATTAACAAAACACACTGGAGATAGGAAACAACTTAAATAAGCCAAATCGCATGGAATGGACCAAAGTTTTGACTAAAACTAGTACTTTGCTAGGTGCCCCCAAGAAACTTGCCCCATAGGTAGTAAACACTGAAACAAAATGACTTAATTTTTTATTAAATTGATGTGATATATGGAGTTTCTATGCTATAATTCTATATCTACTTTTACCACATTTTCTTCTTGGCACTATTTGAACATAAAATAAAGTGAAGGGAAGGAGCGTAGAACCTGCAAGTTTTTTTTGAATACTTAACTCCAAGAAACAGCACGATCTCTGAGTCTCTCTCTCCTAAATGCTAAAACTCACTCATCGAAGAAAAAAATTATGTAATTTAATTATTATACACTTCATAGCAATTCTTAAAATCTTCTTGCACTAGCTCCTATTTATTGACTGATCTCGGGTCACTCTCTCTCAAACAAGTAAAGAATAAAATATGTCATAGCGATGGCGTCATTCTCATAATCACAAACTTACAAGTTACAACTATCAACAACTTGCCATTAATTAGTTCACTAGTATCATGGAATGAATACTTTTCCTGTGTCGGTTTTTTCCTGAAGAGCCAGCGAAAAGAGTTAGGATATGAAGGGCCACGCGTCAAAATCTTACAGTTGTTAGGATTGACTTGCTTCGTGTCTTCACTTTCTTTTAGTCTTTATGTGATAAGAAGAGAAACAGGTTTACTTATATCTTAATTTGTACACACAGAAGAGAAACAGGACTTCATGAGTCTGTCCTATAAGAGAAAGTCTTGTCACATTCATAAGAGATGCATGCACACGTGAAACTTGCACTCAGTTATTGCACATACCTGCCACACATGATGGTTCTATTGTGAATGAATGTGTATCATAGGTGTAGCAAGTTATTATTATTGAAGTAATTAGATACACAACCGCACCTTCCCTTCCTTTACTCTATCTATTAAAAACAAATAAAAGTAATTAACTACTCAAGTGAACGCATGCAAAATTTATTGTGAGGACAAGTTTTTTTTTTTTAATAATCCAATTGTAATAATAATGGGGAGATGACAAATTTGAACAGTAATTCTCTTAATAAAAGAGAGTAAATTGTACTAAGTTAATTACATACCACTTGGCTACGAGTCGCTCTTTGTTTAAAGTAGTTAAGGCATTCGTTTATGGGGTTTGTTAAAATTTATAGTCCTTGGTAAAAGTTAGAACCTAGCAAAACAGGATGAGAAAAATTAATAAACAAGTATAATAACTTAAAGAAGTCATACATGGATAATTTAGTCAAAGACATAAGGCGGTAATTTTTTTTTTTTGGTTGAAGATAGTATTATTTATTTTATGTAAATACCCAATAGGTCCAACTTAGTGTAAAGTCAATCTAGTACTAAACCATCTCAAGATGTTCTAGGGCATGCTTAAACTTTGTTAGAGGGTCAAAATATGCCCTAACTTTGTTGGAGGGTCAAAAGGCGATACTAGGTTGATTAAAGGATCGACCTCCTTACCCTTATCTAGATTCTAGATGAGATGAAGGGGCCAACGAGCTAGGAGGCAAAGGCCCAAGGACCATCAGGGAGAACTTAACGTCTGGATCTTGAGGGATGAACTTGGTTAAGTCAACATTTTGATATTCTTGGACATAGAATAAAAAAGAGAGAATACAAAAAGAACAAGGAAACGATAAAAACAAGATGTAAGGTACACGTACTTTTTTAGTGTTGTACTTCATGGTCCAAGATCTTTTCAGTTGGCTTAGGATGTAGTAAGTGTCGTAAAAAATATAAAATTGTTTTGACTCCCGTTTAGTTTAATTTGCCAAGTTGTTAATCAATCCAATTGAACTGGTCCAATTAATGACAAAGGGTAAGGATTCTCTTGAATTGTGGTGCTGTGATGTGCTTTTAATTTGATATACATTACGATAATGTAACATTTAGGTTTTTTGTTTATTTTTTCTAACATTACCATAATCTAAAATTACAAAATATATCGCATCAACTTAATCTCATTACCTTCCTAAATAATGTATGTTGTATTCTTGTATTGAACTTACATTAATGAAAAATTATAATAATATAATATTAGGGTGTAATATAACATCATGGTGAACCAAACGTCCCCAAATAGAAATGTTTACAATTAATTTCCAAAATCAACAGTGAAAAATCAAAATTTATGGAAAGTATATTATGAATAATACTTTGTAAGACTAGCATTATTCTTATGCTATATGAAATAAAGACTTGCACTTAATATGTTCATTAATAATAGGGTCAAGTTAACTGGTGTCTTCAGGTATTTGTTAATGTTAGGAAAGTTTTAATACCACTTTTATGAAAAATGTTAAGGGAATATTAACAAATGCCCTAAGGGCATCAGTTTAGGACTATTTTTAAAAATGTTTTATTGAAAATTGATAAAACAATTAATTTTTCTGACAACTTTTTATATTTCCCATGAAAGTGGTGTTAAGACTTTCCTAATTTAGTTTATTAACAATTGCCCTAAAGACACCTATTAACATGGCCCAAATATTAAAAACTGTCAAAAAAATCAATTACATTTTTTTTTTAATAAAAAGGTTTCTAAAATTATTTATTAAAGGGAAATCAATATCTTTAGGATATCAATTAATTTTTTCGGTTGATAATATGATTCATTTACATCTTATTACACAGAAAGATAGAAACAAGAGAGATGTTTGTCGCATTTATAAGAGACACGAATTCAATTGCGAATGGGTACCACGAGATTGGCCCCATTCATTATGAATAAATGTGTGCCATAGCTGGATTTAATTAGGATTGTCAAAGTAGTTAGGCACTCAGTTAATACAACATTTAATAAGTCATCAATCTCTCTTTAGTCTTTAGTCAGAGTAGTTGAGATGTTTGTGGCAAAGTTGTTTGGGGATGTTTTGGAGATTCTAACAGAGTAGTTAATAACTTAATATGGTAAATAGTGTTATCATTCAACCTAAATGCTTTAGAAAATGTGTTTGGGGT
This sequence comes from Quercus lobata, assembly GCF_001633185.2. Taxonomy (NCBI): domain Eukaryota; kingdom Viridiplantae; phylum Streptophyta; class Magnoliopsida; order Fagales; family Fagaceae; genus Quercus; species Quercus lobata. The sequence goes on along the minus strand of NC_044907.1, from coordinate 33,067,588 downwards.
TAATTATAGGAAAGTTTGACACCATTTTTATGTGAAATGAAAAATATTGTCAAAATATTATTATTTTTTTTTTTTATGAAAATTTTATTTAAATGGATTGTTAACCATTGCATTAAAGGCATCCGTTAGCATTTCTATAAAATATTAATTGTTTTATCACTTTTTTAAAAATAGTTCATAACCCAATGTTTTTAGGGTATTTGTTAACCTTTCTTTTTTCATTATTACACATTTCATAAAAAATTCTTAAAATCTTCTTGCACTAGCTCCTATTTATCGAGTGAGCCCAGATCACTCTCTCTCAAACAAGAAAAGCAAAAAACACGTCATAGCGATTGCGTCATTCTCACAATCACAAACACACAACTATCTCACTAACTTGCCATTAATTAGTTCATTTGTATCAAGGACTGAATATTTTTTCTTGTGTCTGTTTTTTTCTAAAGAGCAAGTGAAAAAAGTTAAGATATGAAGGGCTACACGTCAAAATCTTGCAGTTGTTAGGATTGATTTCCTTCGTGTCTTCACTTTGTTTTAGTCTTTATGTGATAAGAAGAGAAATAGGACTTAGAGTCTATCCTGTAAGAGAAATTCTTGCCACACATGATAGGTTCTATTGTGAATGAATGTGTATCATAGGTGTGGCAAGTTAGTATTATTGAAGTAATTAGATACTTAACCCCACCTTCCCCTCCTCCACTATATCTTTTTATTAAAAAAAAAAAAGAAAAGTAATTAACTACTCAAGTTAACGCATGCGAAACTTATTGTAAGGACAAGGGTTTTTTTTTTTTTTTTTTTTAATTATAATAATACAATTGTAATAATAACGGAGAGTGAATTTGAACAATAATTCTGTTAATAAAAGAGAACAAATTGTGCTACTAAGTTAATTACACACTACTTGGTTATGAGTCTCTCTTTGTTTACAGTAGTTAAAACATTTGTTTACGGGGTTTGTTAAAATTAATAGTCCTTGATAAAAGTTAGAACCTAGGAAAGCAGGATGAGAAAAATTATAAAACAAGCATGATAACTTATAGAAGTCATAAATGGATTTTTTTTTTTTTTTTTGAGAAACAACACACACATATGCAAGGGAGAGGAAAAAAAGTTCTAACACAAAGGCACACTACAACTCCACTCAAAAACCATGATAACTTTTATGGGAGAGTGGGACAAGTTATACTACACATAACACACTCTCTTAAGTAATGTGAGAAAATTACTCTTTTTTTTTTTTAGAAACAAACACACACACACACAAAGGAGAAGGAAATGGATTCTAATACAAAGGCACTCCACTCAAAAGCCATGATCAATTTTATAAATGGATAATTTAGACAAAGACCTAAGGCAGTATTTTATTTTTTTGTCGGAGATAATAATATTATTTTTTTAGGTAATTATTTAAGAGGTCCAATTTAGTTTATAGTCCATCTTTTGCTAAATCATCTCAAGATGTTCTAAGGCATGCTCAAACTTTGTTAGGGGGTCAAAAGGCGATACAAGGTTGATTTTGATTAGATGATCGATCAACCTCCTTACCCTTATCTAGATGAGCCAAAGGGGCCAACGAGGTAGAAGGCAATGGGGGCAACCTAAGGGGTAGGAAGTGGGTCATTGGCCTGAGGGATGAACTTAGTTAAGTCAACATTTTGATATTCTTGGACATAGAATAAAAAAGAGAGAAATAAAGAACAAGGAAATGATAAGAACAAGATGTAAGGTATTAGTACTTTTTTAGTGTTGTAATTCATGGTACATGATCTTTTGAGTAGGCTTAGGATGTAGTAAGTGTTGTAAAAAAAAAAAAAAAGTTTAGACCCTAGTTTAGTTTAATCAGCCAAGTTGTTAATTAATCCAATTGAACTGGTCCAATTAATAATGTGTTGTATGGCTTTTAAGTGAAATTGTGATGTGCATTTGTATTAAAATTCATTTTCCTCTCTCTTGTGTGTGTATATTTGTTTCTCCAAAAAAAAAAAAAAAAAATTGTCAAATCTAAGGCATAGCGAAAAGTAAATTTAAACACAAAGATTTAGTCAATGGAGAAAATTCTAACGAGATATTACTTTCGAAGAAGCATGATTAACATGTTTGGATGTTAGTATGATTGAATTGATTTTCTATTCGGAATAAGCGTATAATTACATGCTTGGATGCATTGTTTATGAATGAGATTCTTTCCATGTTACATACATACATGCATATATATATATATATATATATATGTATACACACATATATATGTTTATATATACATATATATTTATATTTATATTTATATGCCTGTGGAATTTATAATGTTTGCAACTTGATTTGATTCTCATTTTTTAGATTAATGTTTACTAGCATGTTGTTATTACCTTTGTGATTTTTATTATTATCTTGTAATGGGTTTTTTTAACTAGCATTTTAAATCCCATTTTCCTACATCAAATGGCTTGATCCATATTCTCTTTCGAAGACATTTTTCGAAATAATTTCCAGAAGCATTCTCGTAAATTAAAACAAGTTTCCATTAAAAAAGTTTTATCATTATTTGGGTCCCTTTTGAGAGTATCATCTCGAAGAGAAAATTCATGTGATTTTTAAAGTATCTAAGAGAATATTCTCTCCTTCAAATATTCAAATAATAATTTCCTTTTTCAAAAACTCAATTTCCATTTTAAAATTCAAAAGTGACGCTTTTCGAAAACTAGTGAAGTTTTCCTTTTCAAAATATGTCTTCAAAAAACATTTTTTTATGGTTTAACGAATTATATTTGATTATTTATATGAAATAAAGATTAGTTTGGTTAGCATTAAGTCATTAAGTTATTTATTTAATATATCAAGTTAGCATTGATTTTGTTAGTATTAAATAATTTATTGTTCTTGTTAGATGACAAATATCATTGGATCACCAAATGTCACCAATAATTCCCACTTGTCGCTTGAAAAGAACTATTAGGATTAGAAATAAACAAAGAACAATCGGGATTAAGATGTAAGACTATTAATTTAATTTTTTTTATTAACAAATTATATATACACATAATGCATTTAAAGGGAAGGTGAAAGTGCCTTTTGATATCTTAACCTAATGATAAAAAGCAATCATTATGTAGTAGATATCACAACATATATATATATATATATATATAACATTAATTGGTTCCAAAAAAAAATATATAATCACATAAGAAAGTGTACAATCACTAATGTATAGAAACTGAAAAGAACTAAATAAATAAATAAACATATATATATATATATAATTTAATTTAATTCAATTGTTTTTGTACAAATTCTCACTTCAAGAAGAACAATAACAAAGTTTTTTATTTATCAAATGTAGTGGCAATGTTCTTTTATTTTTTTATTTTTGTAGTTTTCCTTTTAGATTAAAAAATACTACTTTATTTTCCTTTTGCCCCCTTTTTTTATTTTATATATATATATATATATATATATATTATATGTATGGAATCATTAAAGACATTGATAAAATATAAAATATATTCTTTCTTTTGTTTTCTTTTTCTTTTTTTTATAAAACTTGATCGACATAAAGGATCGATAATAATCAATTGGTACGTTACACAGTAAAACATAGCAAAAACAAATATTATTAAACAAAAAGTAAATTTTATTATTAAAAAATTTCAAGCAAAATTTTTTTCCTGCATATAATTGATTTCAGTGATCCTCTCAACAAATTCAAGCAACCGATAAATTTAATAGTTTACTTTCATCTTTTACATTTTGCGTTATTATTCTTTACATATGAAAGATAATGATACATCATCACATCAATATATGTATTAATTGGAATTGTGGTGATTTATTATTCTGTCATACTCAGAAAACGATACGTGACCACATTTTCTAAGGGAGACTGCCTCAAAAATAAGATATGTTCTCTCTCTCTCTCTCTCTCTCTCTCACAATTATTCATGTCAAGTCACAGCATGCAATGCTCAACTGAAATGAAATGAAGAATTGGCCCTGTAGCCCGCTAATTGCAACGACCCTTACATGAACGTCCCTAAGAGATCATTGCTAATGTCATTTTACAGAATAAAAGAATGATTAGTGTCACCTTCATCCTGGCTGGCGAAAAGAGTTAATATAAAAGGGTCACACGTCAATCTTTTAATCATTACTCTGAGGAATACAAGGATATCAAATCAGATACTACCACATATACCACCTATTGAGATGGTAGGATCATTGGCCTAAAGAATGACATGGACTTGAATGTTTTCATTTCAAACCACAAATTATTAATTTATGCGGTTTTCTGAATGTCTTACCCACAAGAGGGGAAATAATATAGCCAAAGACTGGAACAGTAAGAAGCCACTTCCACAATAAAAATTGGGTTTTAAAAGATATCGTTCCCTTAAATGTGGCTACACTATTTTTGCGTCAAAGTGGTTAAACTTCATTAAAAACTTTGGTAAATTATATAATTTTCATATAATTTATAGTGATTTCAAATTAAACGTTAAATTTTAAAAAGTTTTAGTTAAACTCGTGAACATTTTAAATCTTTTGAATATACAACATCAATGAGTTACTATTAATTAAAAATAGTAGAAATTTTCAGAAATTGTAACTAAACTTATTAAATTGTTATTTTTATAAAAGCATCCCACATGAAAGTATAAGGACTTTGGTATAGTATCTCAGGCATTTAGTTATTGTCATCAAAATATATACAATTTAATTTTATATAAGCTCAAGTCATGATCAATTCATACGTACTATATCATATGTTATACAGTAATAATTGTCAAGTGCCTTGTAATTCTTTTTTTTTTTTCTTTTTCTTTTTTGAGAAGAAAAACTAAGCTTTCAATAATAAAAATCAGCCAAAATTAGTTGTAAGTACATTATTAAGTTGTGGTAGAACATTCTACATCCACACTATCAAACCGCTAACATGTCTTGCATGTCTAGGAAGGTTATGAGCTACAAAGTTCCTTTACCAACAAACATGAGAAAAATTAACGCTTTGAAAGGCCTCTAAAAGAGTTTTGTAATTCAACTGGCACCTCCCAATTTTTCAACATAGACGTTTAAGGTTCAAATTCTTCATCCCCATTGTAACTATACATTCTCTTATAAAAAAAAATATAGTAAAAATTATAACATTCACATTGTGGTTGTATCTAGTAGATGTTCTATCCCCTTTTGTTTTTATACATAAAAAAAAAAAAAAAAAAAAAATGTAAAACTTTATGACGGAAATTAAGAGTTTTTTAAAAAATACTACCCTAATTAAAATTCTAATATAACAAGAGTTTTTAGAAATTTCCTATATAATTTTATATTATTTTAATGATCTTATAAGAAGCACTCTAAATTGACAAAACTACACTTTTGCTCGAAACCTCTAGATTTTGAATTTTTTGGAGTTGTTTTTCACTACAAACTTTTATCCAGACGATCAAGAGGGTAAACATGAGCTCAAATACTCTAAGATAGAGGGATGGAATGGAAAATTAGGTTTTTAAACCATTTTTCGCTATAAAATGAAAAGGAAATCATCATATTAGCATTCGGAAAATTAGTGAGAAAGAGAACGACCTAGCATAGAGAATTTAGGTTATTTTTATGCAACACTACTCTCAATAATAAGCATGACCAAAGGCTGAGGGAATCTGAATTTCTACCTTCTAATCATCTTTTTCACCTCAAACATAAGCTTCCATTCTGGATCTAGACCCGTCGTACTTGGTCACGCATTAACCAAATCAACGTCCTTAAGATCAATCCCTTAGGTTCCGTAGTCACTAACTTGCAATGCAATGAAACCAAGCTGTAGTTTTCTAATAGAACTCAACTTCCACAAAGTTCATGTATATCACTAGAGTTGCTAATTGTTTGATATTAGTAAAAATAAATCATTATTGATGATTCAACACATTTACAACATTTTTTTGCTAAACAATTTAGGGTTTTAATTGGGTTGAGTTTCTATTGGTCTAATATTTTGGAGTTTTTTTTTTTTTTGGTGAGAAAAAACCCAAAATCTTATGATATATATAAGGCATGCCACATCATCAGTTTCAATGTGAATGAATTTAGATTATAGGAGAATTATCTACAGCAGTTGAACAGAACATCCCTCTTACGGAATTAGTGGCAGCTCTAAAAATTTATTTCTAGGTTAGTCGTTAAGAAACTTAAAGTATACAAAATATAATTAATTGAGAACTTCAATATATTAACATCATTAAAAAAAACATAAATACATAAAATTTTACAATTTCTTTCTACTAACAAAATGAAAAGGCAAAAGGGGACTGATGAAAAATAAAATGAGAATTGAGAATGTTGAGATGATAGTAATAAAGTGAGAGAGAATTTAGAAATGATGATAGAGAAGATAAAAAATGGATAGAGAGTGACAGAGAGAGCAACGGATGATAACTGTTGCAATTGTGCCAAGCCTCCGAGAAGAGCATAGTTGATTGTGAAACTCACTGTCACAGTGTCTCTCTTGGTACGAATTATTTGGAAAAAGGAAATTAGGAATTATGTTTATTGAATGGATTGAATGAGTTATGAATCTAAATGAGCTTAGGAATGGGTTGAAGGGTTTTGTTTTTTGTTTTTGAATGAGCTTTTTGTTTAATATTTTGTTTATTTGTTGTTGTTTGACCTAATTTTATTTTGTTTAGTCTATTTTTGCTATCATTTGGGCTAATTTTATTTGGTACTTTATTTATTTATTTTGTTTAAGTTATTTCTATTGAACCCAAATTCTTGGAATTCTCAAGTTAGGACATATAATATTTAGGAAAATTTTAATACTACTTTTATGAAAAAAAAAAAAAAAAAAAAAAAAAAACCTATATTAACTTAAGAAATATTTTTAAAATTTTTTTTATGTGAAAATTAAAAATTTACTAACTTTTTCCACAGCCTCTTTCTTTTTTTTTTTTTTTTTTTCCTCCCTATCATAAATACTAGTAGTTGGGATTATCAAAGGTAGGTCCTACTCGTTAACACAAAACTCAATGGGACTTCAAGTCTTTCCTAGTCACAGTAGTTAGTTAAGATCCTCTGTCACGTGGTTGTTAAAATTTATGATCCTCACGGAGGTTAGCATCAAAAATTTGTGCGGATGTTAAAATTTTGTAGCTCACGATCCATTTTGTTGTGGGATAGTAAATGATTATGATAATATATTCTAACAACTTCTTCCTAGGAAAAAAAAAATTCTTTTGAGATTTATTTCATGCAATTAAAATTCCCAATGAAATAAGATTCATGTCCCCAATCCTATTCTTTCTTTGCATTTGCTCGAAGAGGAATGCTATGAACTTAACAAAAAGTTAAAACAATTTCACAACATCTCCAAATTAATGTGTTATATCATTAAAAAAAATTAAATTGAAGATTACTATAGTTTTTTTTTTTTTTTTTTGTAAAGATTAATATATATAGTTGACCCATGTATGAACTGACATGTTAATTTAAAAATATTGTGAAGTTGTTATGATTTTTTTATTATATCTCTGGCGTTACTCTTGCTCAAACTGTTTCCAATAGACGCAAGTCCGGCTCAAATTGAGAATCTTGAGTATCCGAGCGGAGGTCACTGACTCACTAACAGTTTTCTTGACTCGTAAGAGGAATAAACCTACTAAACGAAAGTAGACATACTATGCATAGTGTTTAAGATATATAGAACTACAATTTCGGAGACAAAGCTGTCATAGCATGATACCAAGGGGCATCAGAGTCATGGTGCTTCTCCACAAGAGTCCTGAAACGTACAAAAGGGAACCCAAATGGGGCTCCAATCGGATCAAATGAGTTCGGACATGTTGTCACAAAAAAGGATAGCCTAATAAAAATACAACCACAGTATCTCCCAACAGTCCTCGATGAAGTCCGTGTTTGGACGAATGAGGACTAGGACTCTAGGACCACTCGAGAAATTAATGATGATGAGCAAGAGTTTGAGCAAAAGAGTTTAAGTGCAAAAGATACACTCAACCACAGATGACGAGTTCGAGGCCTCGAACCTAAAGGCCTAGTGCAATGTTTAGGGACCGTAACCAACAATGTGGATTCATCAATTTCATACTCTAAATCTTGGCCATGATAGAGGTAACCAGGTAATAATGTCCCCATAATCGTTCATGATGGCGAAGTCGCTAAAATCAAGGAAAACATCACAATAAAAAGCTAATGGGATACATATTAGAAATTGGTATGAGAGAGATACCCTTACTTTTAATTGATTTCTTCTATTATAAACTCAACTAACTTAGGTATCATAGTAATTAGGGCACCTATTAATATGACTTAAATATTAAAAACTGTCAAAAAAAAATCAATTACATTTGTTTTTTTAGTAAAAGGTTTCTCAAATTATTTGTTAAATCAATATCTTTAGGATATCAGTTAATTTTTTCAGTTAATAATATGATTCATTTTCATCTTATTACATAGAAAGATAGAAATAAGACCCGAGTACGTCCAATGAGAATAAAAGAGATGCTTGTCGCATTTATAAGAGACACGAATTGCACATGCGTACCACGAGATTGGCCCCATTAATTGTGAATAAATGTGTGCCATAGCTGGACTTAATTAGGATTGTCAAAGTAGTTAGGCACTCAGTTAATACAACATTTAATAAGTCATCAGTCTATTTTTAGTCTTTAGTTGGAGTAGTTGAGATGTTTGTTAATGGGGCTGCTAAAAATTAATACTAGTTCTTGCAAAACGTTTGTGGCTAAGTTGTTTGGGGATGTTTTGGAGATTCTATCGGAGTAGTTAATATAGTAAATAAAGTTATCATTCGACCTAAACGCTTTAGCAAATAAGTTTGGGGCTAATTATAGAAAAGTTTTGATACTATTTTTATGAAAAATGAAAAAAGTTGTCAAAATATTAATTTTTTTTTTCTTTTCTCATAAAACATTTCTTTAAATAAATTGTTAACCATTGCCCTAAGGGCATCTATTAGCATTTTCCATTATATTATATTAACCACTCACTCTTATTTAATATAGAACTTTACTCATGCATGTGTACCCAACAATTTCCCCTCATATATGAGTCATTGCCTCTTTTTAAACCATGAAAAACTCCTACTAGCTTTCGCTTATTCTAAATAATTTATTTTGGATCAATTATTTAAAATCTAATATACCTTATTACATATTATGTGACATTAAGATCTAATCCTTCAATTAAAAAAATATATATATATATATATATCTTAATAGATTAAGGAAAAAATAATGATTATAATATAAAAGATAAAAATGTTGATGTTTAATACTCCCTCCGACCCAATTTGTTTTTCCTGTTTGAAAAGTCAAATTTTTTTAAGGGAGTATCATTTATTGTTTTATCTGCCTTATAAAAATGTATAAATTTACAAAATTACCCTTAAATAAATTTATCATCTTTAAAAAAAAAAGGAAAAAAAAGTTATTCTTAATGAGGCAACTGAAAAGTTGCCCCAATTACATTGATTTTTAAAAATATTTGTTAGTTTTCTTTTCTAATAGTTTTGAAAATAAAGTAGGGATATAATAGGAATATTAGTAAACTAATAACTTTTATTTTTAGAAATAAGACAATATTTCGGGACATCCCAAAATGGAATAGATGACAAATAAACTGGGACGGAGGGAGTAATAAATAGTAAATCATGAAATTCAAAATATCAATCTACTTCTTTGTTGATTCTGTTTAGAAAAAATAATTAACTCAATCAAATATATGGTTGATTTTGTTTAGAAAATCCAAGTTTTTAGAGGAATATCATTTGATTCATTATCTTATAAATAAAGTAATAAAAATTTTCAAACTATCATCTTTAATATAAACTCTAATAAAAGAGAGATATTAATTTTTTAAATAAGCATAAATAGTAAGCGAAAAAGTTTATTTATTAAATTTTCAAAAGAAAACTGCATTTTAGTATATTTTAAAATGGTATGAATGACTAATAATTTATGACAGAAAGAAACAATTTATATAAATGTAATATTTGACCAAAGCATATTGGAGATGGAAAACAACTTAAATATGCCAAATCCCATGGAATGGACCAAAGTTTTGAGTAAAACTAGGACTTGGGGAACAAAATTGATAACTTGCTAGGTGCCCCCAAGAAACTCGCCCTTGTGTTGTGGAAACTAAAACAAAATTACTCAAATTTTGGGAAACTTTTAAGATTAATGCTACAGGAATAAATTAATTTACAAATTATTGATATGAAAAATTCTTATTGGTTTTCATCTAAGTCCATCATTAACACCACTTTTTTACTTACCAATAATCACTTACTATATCAGCAGTTTGTGACTTTAGTATTTTACAAATTTTAATACAAATTTTATTAAAAAAAATATATAAAATGCTGTAATAAAAATCTATTACTTTTTTCTCTTTCCATAAAAAGTTTTTAAAAATAATTACTAAAATAATGCACTGAAGACATTTGCTAACTTTATCCTTTATTAGATTGAGGTGATATATGTTGTTGTTGTTGTTGTTTATATATATATATATATATATATATATATATATTCTATATCTACTTTTACCTTTCTTCTTTTTTTATTTTTTTTTATTTTATTAAATTTTTTTTTTTGGCTCTATTTGAACAAAAAAAATAAAGTGAAGGAATGGAGCAGGTTCAAGTTTTATTTGAAAAAAAAATGCATGAATACTTAACCCCAAGACACAGCACAATCAGCAAGAGATTATGTCTAAGGAAGCAAGGCTACTAATTAGAATCTCTGAGTCTCTCTTTCCTCATAGCTAGAACTCACTCACCAAAGAAAAATTTTGTAATTTAGTTAAGGGTCACATTTACGGGTGCCTTTTGGCAATTGTTAATAAACTATAATAGAAAACTTTTTATACTACTTTTATGAGAAATATAAAAAGATGTCAATCAAATTAATTGTTTTATCATTTTTCTATAAAATATTTTAAAAAATGGTTCATAACTCAATGCCCCTAAGACATTTGTTAATATTTCCCTTTTCATTATTACACACTTCAAAAAAAATTCTTAAAATCTTCTTGCACTAGCTCCTATTTATCGAGTGATCCCAGATCACTCTCTCTCAAACAAGTAAAGCATAAAACACATAATAGCGATTGCGTCATTCTCACAATCACAAACATACAACTATCTCACCAACTTGCCATTAATTTGTGATGCCCCAATTTGATTGATTGTGTGATGTGTGTAATGAGTCCCACATCGGGTATTTACTGGGTTGAACTAGGCTTTATTAACAACTACAAGGAGTCTCAATTGTGACTAGTCCTTTTGAGGTATAGTGCAGATATGGCTAGCGCTTTTCCTTGGGTCATTACATATGGTATCAGAGCCAGCCTGGTAATCCCATGTGGGCTCAGAGACACTACCCCACAAATGTGGGCCCTAATGAGGACGTTAGGGATTTAAGTGGAGGAGATTGTGATACCCCAATTTGATTGATTATGTGTGTGACGTGTGTGGATGTGTGATGAGTCCCACATCGGGTATTTACTGGGTAGATCTGAGCTTTATTAACAACTACAAGGAGTCTTAATTGTGACTAGTCCTTTTGAGGTATAGCGCAGATGTGGCTAGCGCTTTTCCTTAGGTCGTTACATATGGTATCAGAGTCGGCCCGGTAATCCCGTGTGGGCTCAGAGACACTACCCCACAAAGTGGGCCCTAACGAGGACGTTAGGGATTTAAGTGGGGGAGATTATGATGCCCCAATTTGATTGATTGTGTGATGTGTGTGGGTGTGTGATGAGTCCCACATCGGGTATTTACTGGGTTGAACTGGGCTTTATTAACAACTACAAGGAGCCTCAATTGTGACTAGTCCTTTTGAGGTATAGTACAGATGTGGCTAGCGCTTTTTCTTGGGTTGTTACAGAACTCAACTCCCACAAAGTTCATGTATATCACTAGAGTTGCTAATGGTTCGATGTTAGTGAAAATAAATCATTATTGATGATTCAACACATTTACAACATTTTTTTGCCAAACAATTTAGGGTTTTAATTGGGTTGAGTTTCTATTGGTCTAATATTTTGGAGTTTTTTTTTTTTTTTTTTGTGGTGATAAAAAACCCAAAATCTTATGATATATATAAGGCTCTCCTTTATTTGTGGTGTGGGGGTGGGGGGGGGGGGTTGGTAATGGGAACCTTAGGCCAAGACCTTGAGCCGGAATCAAAGAGATGTATACTTTTCACACATCGTAGCACATGCATGCCACACCATCCGTTTCAATGTGAATGAATTTAGATTATAGGAGAATTATCAACAGCAGTTGAACAGAACATCCCTCTTATGAATCAGTGGCAGCTCTAAAAATTTATTTCTAGGTTAGTCGTTAAGAAACTTAAAGTATAAAAAAATATAATTAATTGAGAACTTCAATATATTAACATCATTAAAAAAAAAACCACATAAATACATAAAATTTGAAGAAAAATAAAATGAGAATTGAGAATGTTGAGATGATAGTAATAAAGTGAGAGAGAATTTAAAAATGATGATAGGGAAGATAAAAAAAAAAAAAAAAAAAATGGATAGAGAATGACAAAAAGAGTAACGGATAATAACTGTTGCAATTGTGCCGAGCCTTCGAGAAGAGCATAGTTGATTGTGAAACTCACTACCATAGTATCTTTCTTGGTACCAATTTTTTGGAAAATTGAAATTATGGATTTTATTTTTTGAATGGATTGAATGAGTTATGAATTTGAATGAGCTTAGGAATGGATTGAAGGGTTTTATTTTTTGTTTTTGAATGAGCTTTTTGTTTAATATTTTGTTTATTTGTTGTTGTTTGACCTAGTTTTATTGTTGTTTAGTCTATTTTTGCTATCATTTGGGCTAATCTTATTCAGTACTTTATTTATTTTGATTAAGTGGTTAAGGATTATGTTTGGGGGGCCAAGATTATTTCTATTAAACCCAAATTTCTTGAAATTCTTAAGTTTGGACATTTAACATTTAGGAAAATGTTAATACTACTTTTATCATAAATATAAAAAAATAAAAAAGCCGCGAAAAAAGTTAGTTTCTTTTTTATAGGCCAAGAATGTATTGACCCCTTGTGATGAATTAACCAATTAATTAGCCAAGTTGATTAATTAATTAGATTAACATACAATTTGCGTGGTAGCACAAACAAATCACCAAATAACTAAATAAGCAACGGAAAAATAAATGGACACGATGATTTGTTTACAAATGGGGAAAACCTACACGGCAAAAACCCCATCTGGTGATTTTAAGGTCACCACTCTAAAGAATCCACTATTATCACAACAAGCGGTTACAAGTAAAAGAATTTCAATACCTTATATCTACCTACATTTGAACCCTTACCCCAACACCCAATTGGACTTGTTCTGTAGTGACAATCTCTCCTTTTAATGCACGGCTCCCAGTACATGACTAACCAATAGATGTACGGATCCCAATACGCGATTAATCACCAACTTGAGAAAGATGTTGGCCACAAAGTTCTTTAGTTCATCACACGATAAAGATCACGAAACTCCTTGGTTACAAAACTCTACGGTGTACAAACACAGCAGCTTCTTAAAGAGAAAGATGAACTAGGACATATGTCTCCGATTCACAATATGCTTGTGAAAAACCTTTGCATTAAGTTGCATCAGCTGTGACGGCCTTTAAAACAATCCTTATATATGTTTAGGATTGTGAGAAAAGAAAGCCCAAACATCTATTCACGGATTGGAATGAAATTTGATCTGGAAAACTGATTTTCATAAACCTTAACAGATACCTTATCTATCGAGCAGCTGTTGAGTTTTGAGCTGAAACAACTTTTTAAGCCTCGATAGATACTAACGGTTGAGCTTTAAAATCCAACACTTCTTCACTTGATTCTTGGATAGACTTGCATGGCTTTAACACTTGAACTTGAAACCTTGTTCCTTGAAGTATTAAACATATCACAGATCTATCCAATTACAAGTAAAGTGCGTTTTGTCAAAGGATTAGTCAATTCTATATTGACATATGTTCTAACATGAATCACATATATCCTAATGCTTTTTAATTTTCACATAAAAAATTTTAAAAATATTTCTTAAATTAATCCTCTTAAGGTATTTTTTATTTTTTCCCTATCATAAATACTAGTAGTTGGGATTATCAAAGGTAGGGTCCTACTCGTTAGCACAAAACTTAATGGGACTTCAAGTCTTTCCTAGTCACAGTAGTTAAGATCCTCTATCACGTGGTTGTTAAAATTTATGATCCTCGCAAAGGTTAGCATCAAAAATTTGTGCGGATGTTAAAACTTTGTAGCTCACAATCCATGTTTGTTGTGGGATAGTAAATGATTATGATAATTTATTCTAACAACTTCTTCCTAGGAAAAAAAAATCTTTTAAGATTTATTTCATGCTGAAAGCTCAAAATTGTGTGAAAACACAAGAGCTTGTTTAGAGTCTTTAGACCCCCAATCAAAAATTACGGCTAGATTACTCTTACTCTAACTTATCTAAGTGCAGAACAAGGGCAAATGAAGTGCAATAAACCGATAACTACTCTAGCTTATAAACATGAATAACAAACAATAAAAGTAAAGCACAAGAGTAAGGGAAGAGAGATGCAACCACAAAATAACACCAAGACGTATTATCGAAGAGGAAACCGAAGAACTCGACGAAAAACCTCTCCGCTGCCCTCCAAGCGGTAAATCAATCCACTAGAGAATAAAGTTGGAGTATACGAATAAGAAAAGACCCTCCAAGTCTAGTCTACCCAATGTACTTAATCTCTCCAACCTTCTGCTACCAATGGACTTCTCAGAGTCATGTCTTCTCTAGCTTTTAGGATCCTGCAATACGCCCGATTGCATTCGCCAAGCCTCACCGGCTTTTTTTGGCAAATCCCCAAAGCTTCCCAAACTCCAAAACACTCTCTACACTTTGAAAAGGTGTGGATTGTGTTTAGGTACAAATCTCTTTTCAAGGTATGACAATAGGAGAGGAAAGGTGAAGAGGCTAGAATGATTTCTCACTAAAGATGAGTAGCTCTCTCTCTAAAAGATAGGTGTGTGTTGTTGAAAACCTATCTAGGGTTTTTCTCTCTGAATAACCTCATTTACTTTTGTGGGTAACGAGGGTATATATAGTATGGGTGAAGGGTAAGAAAGTCACACTTAAAAATCCTCCAAGCAGAGAGTTTCGTGGGTATCTTGCGAAAATGCCTTACCCGTAAGACACTCACAAAATCCTCGAGGTTGGCATGACTCTTTAGCTTCCAACATGTGCTTCTCACGTCGCTCTTTCGCGAGTTAACTTCTCGCGAGCTTCTCATGAAATCTACTTGTTCTTCAATTCATACTCGATTCTTCACCAACTTAATATTAAACTCAATACAATAAAATCCCACAAAATACAAGGAACAAAATTAAAGTAATTACAACACTTTTTTTCATGGAATAAAGCCAACATAAAATATAGTTGTAAATTACAAATTTACAGGTTGAACCAAGCCAAAGGATGCGCCGGCCAATTGGGATGATACTAAGGTCAAGGCGGCTAACTTCAACAACAAGGCATTGAATGTTTTATTTAGTGCGGTCACAAATAAGGAGTTTAAGAAGATATCCTCTACTAAAACTACCAAGGAAGCATGGACCATCCTCCATACAACATATGAAGGAACTAAGGCTGTCAAGGATTTGAAGCTTTAGAGGCTTACCACAAGCTTTGAAAAGATCAAGATGGAGAAGGATGAGTCGTTCGATGAGTTCTATGCTAAACTCAAAGACATAGTGAACTCAGCCTTTAATCTTGGGAAAACTATTCTCGAACCCAAGATTGTTAGAAAGACGCTCAGATCTCTGCTTGAGAGATTTCGTGCCAAGATCACCGCAATTGAGGAATCAAAGGATATTAACAAAATTCCTTTGACAGAACTGGTTGGCAATTTACAGACCTATGAGTTGGGTTTGACAAAGATTAGGAAATCGAGTAAAGGAAAGAGCATGGCGATGAAGGCCAAGAGCAATGACACTGATGAGTTTTCAGACAATGAAGATTCTAAGATGAAATCCTACATTACAAGGCAGTTCAAAAAGTTTATGAAGAATTCCAATGCTAAAGGATTTGACAAAAACTGCAAGTAGTACAGTTTGTCTCAGTTCAAGAGCCAAAACAAAGGGGAGAAGGATACTAGGGATGGTGGTTAGTACACTATTCCCTCAAGACCTAAGTGTTTCGGATGTCAAGGTTTTGGACACATGAAACAAGAGTGCCCTACGTATTCCAAGACCATTGGGAAAAGCAAGGCACTTGCTACTACCTTGAGTGACACCGAACCTGAGGATGATTCGGAAAATGAGGATGATGGAATCCTGAATACCTTCACTGCTACTGTAAATCCTACTAAGGGGATTGTTGAAGATGTGGATGAAGAAGAGGACTTGGTGGAATCTAAGTTTGAAAATAGGGATGAACAAGATGACATCCACACAGCCTATGCAAAATTATACAAAGTCTCGAAAAAGCATGAGAAGTTGTATAAGTTGGCCACCAAGAAGCTCAGTGATGTGGAGCTTGAACAAGAAGAAACCTCCACGAAGTTTGATGAAGCCAGTCAGATCATTGGAGCACTAAGATTTGAGAATAATTTCTTGGCTAAGAAGACCAAGAAGCTTGAAGCGGAGCTGTTTCAAGTCAGAGCTTAGCTAGAAAGGACTTCAAGTGCAAAGCTTGACAAGATGCTCAGCATTCAGAAATCTACTTCTGATCAAACCGGTTTAGGGTATGATTTCTCTTCTCCTAATATTACTTCATTTAGTACTACTGTTTTTGTTTCACCTGCTAATAATGTTGAATCTGAGAACTATATTATGAAACCTGTTTTAGCTAGTGAGAATATAGAAAAGGGTAAATCTATCTTAGAAACACCCCTTAAGCTTGATAAGAAAAAGACTAAAAACCCTAGGGCTAAGAAGGGCAATACTCAAAAGTCTAAACAGAAGAAGCAGTATCTTTGCCATCACTGTGGAGCAACTGGACATACTCGAACAAATTGTTATAAGTGATTAGCCACTCAACATAGCAACAATATGATCCCATCGGGAAACCAAAATCAATTCCCATCCTCTTTTGCTCCTCTTAGAGATCTACTCAAAACCCTCATGGTCCTTTCAAACTTGAATGGTTTCAATTCTTCCCCCTTACCATCAAATCAAGGGTTCGTCAAACGGAAAGGTTCTTCCAAGGTGTGGAAGAAAAAAATTCTCTAAGTAATTTAGTCATTTTTTTCTCTCTCTTTTTCTTGTTTTTGAGTATGCATTACTTGTGTGTTTTGCTTTCTTGTTTTGAGTCAGTCTAGTTTTATGCTTTGCTTTGTTTACATGTTTTTGTTTGTTTGTTTGTTTTCAGTTTTGCTTTATTTTGTTTTTCATAAAAATAAAAAATAAAAAAATTGAAAAATCAGAAAATACAAAAACAGTGTGTGTTTTGTGTTCAATTGGTACTTGTGTACCTTGGATAGCCATTGAAACAAAGTTCTCTAAACTTTATATCTTTTGTAACTTAGATAAGCATCTCTATGCATAACTAAGCAAATGAGTTTTGTGGCTTGTGTTTGTGTTTGTGATGAGTAAGATTAAGTAATTTCTTGTACTTAACACTCATATCACTCTTTTTGATAGGAAGAACTAGAAAATCCTAAAAGAAATGCATAAATAACCATCTCACCAGTGTTGCCCGCCAATCATGAAATGACATCTATATGCTTCGGCATAGCAAAAGTGCAATGCCATAGGCTTAACATAATTAGGTATTTCTCATCTCTCTTATATGCCCATGCATAATATGCTTAACAAAATAAAATATGCAAAGAAAAATAAAAGAAAAAAGGAAAAAAAATGTTTTTTCTATGATTGCAAGCGTGTCTTCTAAGAGATGTGGGAGTTATAGGATGTACCTCGAAGGTAGTCCCCATCAAGCAATTATGATCGTGTGTGAGTTAAAGTGATTTTCTCATATCTCAAATAGTTATAACATGTAGATACTTATGCAATCTTGCGATATTTTTCACACACTATATGTAATATTCTTTGCTACTCTTAATACATGTGCAGGTACAATGTGATTTGGTCATCACAAAGAATACATGTGTTAATGTATGCTCATTAAATTGTCTTAACTTGTTTTTGAAATATAAAATTGATTAGACTTATTTAGTGTGTGTGTGTGTGTGTTTTGGATCTAAATGCTCAACATTTTTCTTGTTAAGAAATGATTTTGAGATATTAAAATGTTGTTTGGATCTTTGGTTGAGTAGCATGTTTGATTGCATTCATGTCTGTGTTTTTCTCTTCTTAAAAAACTGTTTTTAAGCAATCTTGACAGCTTCTCGATACCTCTCGACAGCTAAGTTATCTATCGAGCCTTTTCATCTTCCTTTCTCGACAGTTGTTATCACAATTTTGATCCATCGAAGTTTTTAAGAATTTGTCCAGATAGCTTCTCGACAGCTTCTTGATCCATCGAGAGAGTTTCTGTATGCTCGATAGATTCTTGATAGCTTCTCAATCTATCGAGGTCACTTTGCTGTGGACACCTCTCGATAGCTCCTTGACAGCTCTATCTAGCGAAAATTAAAGCTCGATACCTCTCAACACCTTTCGATCCATCAAGTTTCATGTTTTCTATATATATCTCAGTGCGATATTTTTCTCTCATTTTATTCGATCTCTCTCGATAGAAAAACGTCTCTCCCTCTCCTTAACACTTCTCATTCCCACTCTTCATCTTCCTCACTCAATCTTCGGCCTAATCCTTGCTTTTTCTCTCTGGTATGATCTCTTTTCTATCATTTTATCATGCATTTCATTCCTTCTGACCTAACTTTTGGAGTTTTTGAAAATTTTTGGGGTTTTTCAAAATTGATGAGGGTTTTGCAAAAGTTTTGGGTTGGGTTTTGTTTAAATGGTCATGCATTGTATCACATTTGCATTTTAACAATATTTCATGCATTTTAGATATGTGTTCTATCTGTTGAAATCATGTGTACTGGTAGGATTGGATTGAGCTGAGCCCATGATGTTTATATTTTATTGCATGTCACATGCTCATGCATTTTACATGCATACATACCATTTTTTTCTCTATCTTATTGATATTGATCTGTGTTGTACTTTTATGCTTCTCTCTCTCTCTCTCGGTTAGTTACTTTATGGCACCTAAGCGTAATTCTGCTCCGTCCCGGAACCCTCTTCATTCCGGGGCATCTACTTCTGATTTTACCTCCTCTTACATTCGGTTCCATGATGAGAAGGCCCATACGGACTTCTTGGAGAACTTTCCTCGATGAGGCATTCATTCGTAATGCCAAGTCTTCTTATTGGATTTTTCCGATACTGATCGACCTTCCCACTATCATCTACAGTAGGGGTTGGGAGTCACTTTGTGGCATCCTGGTCACTTGTCCATCCGTGATCATACAAGAGTTTTACTCCAATATGCACAGATTTGATTACTCTGTAGCTCATTTTATCACTCGCATTTAAGGTACGTGCATTGTAGTCACTCTAGATCTTATATTCGAGGTGCTACACGTCCCAAGGGTAGCGCATCCTGACTACCCTAGTTGTGATCATCTTAAGACTGTGTTCAAAGACGAACTCTTGTCTCTTTTCTGTAAGACTCCTTCATCTTAGGGTGACCGTCAAAACACCCCTTACTTGGGCTTTGCAAAAGGTCTGAGGTTCCTTAACATGGTGATGACATTTGTTCTTTATCCCTTGTCTCGTTATAAATCCATTATTAAGCCTCGTGCTCGATTTTTTGTTATCCCTTCTTGAGGGACTCACTATAAATTTTCCCTCTCACTTCATGCTCTCCCTTATAGATGTCTATAAGAATACGGGGACCTATGATAAGCTAATTTTTCCTTTGGCTATCACGTGGATTCTCCACCATGCGTTTGTCTCCTATCTTAAGTCTACACACTGCTCTGTCATGTATGCCATAGACGCAGCGACTGTTAGACGGAGTGAGGCCCAACTTCGACCGAAGCGGCCATGAACCGAGATAGCGACTCCTTTGGCTTCTTCCACTCCATCCATTTTCGCTCCTTCTTCTTCTGCGGGTGGAGTGATTCTCAAGGCCATCATAGTAGAGCTTGTGTGCATGGATGCTCGCCTTAACACTCTCAGTGATAAGTTGTGTCATGTGAACACCCGTGTTGGTCGTATCGACGACGACAAGCTGTCATGGGTGGTTTCACTGCATCTTCTTCTCCATCTCCACATGCTTCAGAGGATGAGAGTGATGGTGGCTCCGGTGATGATGCTAATGAGGATAATGATGCTAGCTTTTCCAGTGACGAGGAGATGACTGCTTCTCAGTGACTTACCCTTTGTCATTCGTGACAATAAGAGGGAGTAGTTTTAGGTATGAGAGTAGTCATGTACTTAGGGGGAGAGTTAGTATAGGAGATTCTTTTTGTTAGAGGGAGTGTTTTTGTTTATGTTTATGAAGGATGTAATGAGGACTTTTTGTATCTTTTCTTTTCTTTTCTTTTTAGATACATTGTTCTTACTTTGTGATAGCAAACCTTGTACTCATTTTGTTATATATATTGAGGTTATTATTACATTCTTTCACTTATCTTTTCATGTGTTATTTCTTTTCTCTCTTTATTCATATGCTTCTTATTTATTGTACGCAATCTTCTTCTTCTTCTTCTTCTTCCTTTTTTTTTTTTTTTTTTTTTTTTTTTGTTTCACACTAAAATGCCGTGATGAGTTTTGTTTAAAAGTGTTTCAGAAATATAGGTTGTCAAAATCTTTCATACCATGAACTCTCTTCTTGCAAAGTTTTTTAAGAGTTTGTGTTAGGATTAGATTTTATTGTATTCAACAAGTGGGTATGAGTTAAGTAATTTATGACTTCTCTCATATGTTTATTTGTATGTTATGGTTTTGTCATGGATTGCCAAAGAAGGAGATTGTTTGGACATATGTGAATCATGTTAGAAACTATGTCATCGTAGAATGGCTATTTATTTGACAAAACCAACTTTACTTGTAATTTGGTATAGACTAGGATATGTTTATACTTCAAGGATAAGAGTTCAAGTCGAAGTTTATGTAACATCCCGTCGAGTTTTTTTAAAAAAAAAAAAAAAAAAAAAAAAAAAAAAAAAAAAGGTAAGTCAGAATTTTTGTGGACCAATGTGCCCCCACCTAACCCCACTACCCATCACACAATCCACTCCCTCTTTTCTCTCTTTGGCCGGTCACTCCCACTCTTGTTCTCCTTTTCTTTTTCTTTTTCAGTCAACACAACACACATACACACACACCTCTCCCTCACCCTCCCACCGGTACATTCCTCATCCTCACCTCTACCATTTTTTCCGGCAAAATCACCAGAAAATCCTCAAGAACATCACACCTTCACATAAGTTAATTGAGGTAAAAGTTTTAATCTCTTTTGATGAGTATTATGTTCTTATTTGAGGTTATTTTACCCAAGCTTTAATAATGATTTTCATGTGTTATACGTATGGGTTTTGGTCTTGGTGGATGTAATTGTTGAGTGAGTTCATGCTTTTTACAATGTTGGGTATCTAGGGCTTGTTATGGTGAAAATTTTAGGGGTTTTGAGGTATATCTTGTGAAATGAAATTGTGAATATAATTTTATGGTTTATTTGGAGCTAGTTAAAAATCTAAATTGTTTGTTTGAAAGGATATTGTGATTTTGGTGTCATGGGTCTCTTTATGATGTTGTGAAAACCATGTGGAAACTATTTATAAATTATTGAGGTTTTGATGTTAGAAATAATACCTTGTATGATTCATAAGTATAATGGGAGTCTATGTCTTGTAAAGTAATTGGTTGAGAAACTTTGGAGATGGAAAATATTATTTGTGAGGCTAAATCTAGGCTTGCCTAATTTAGTGCTTATTTGGCAATTCCTAATATGTAGCTAGATACAATTTCAAGCTTTGTGCTCATTGTGATAGATTTGCTTGACATTGTTTAGGTTCTAGCTAATCTCCCCTTGGAGCTTGGAGAATTAGGATTTTGCGGTTGCTAGGTAAGTAGCTTTTTAATGGGTATTTTTGAAAAATAACCATATCTTATAAATATTGCTTTTGGGTCAAACACATGTTGGAAAATTAATGGTGGAACTATGTTTTTCTAAAAGGTGTTGTGTTATGACCCTACTATATATATGATTATATATGAAAATGCATATTCTTATTGCATATGGGGGATTTGCATGATTTGTTAGCAAAGAAAAGACTAGCATCTTTGATTAAATTCTAGAAAATGCGTATTATGGATTTATTGCATTATTTGCAAAAATATAAAGATGCTTTATCTTGGCCTATGTTATTTGGGAAGTTAATACAAAATCTCTTTGGCAAGAAATAAGTTGAAGGCATTGAAAACCTTGTGAATATCTTGGGCATTCAAATGTTTTATGAAACTACTTAGAAGTGAAATTATGTATTTTGAATTAAAGTTATGTGAGCTCTTTATGTTCTACCCATGTGCTGTGACATGTGATTACTCGGTGATTACCTAGCTAGATACTATAGTCTGTGTGACATTAGTATCTTAGCACCCGTCTTTGTGATGGTTATTAGTTCCGGCTTTGTGTCGGCGATGAGTTCCGGCTTTGTGTCAGCAGTTTAGTTCCGGCTTTGTGTCGGCAATGAGTTCCGGCTTTGTGTCGGCGATTATCATGTGGCCTTGGGTTAGATTTTCTGGTTTGGAACGGTGTGTTATTGCTCACAGTATAGTAAGTAGTTTCATGTTGAGATATTTTGAGGAATATATAGTATGTAATCTCATGAGAACATTTTGAGAAGCTTTGTGCTGTGTCAATTTATTCATTATTGTCATATTATTTTTGGGAAATGGTTTTGTAGAAACTATTTGGAAAATCCCGAATTAAAAGCATGATTTGTAAATTGTTACCATCATGAAACTTGCATTTCCCCACCCCCTTTAATTATGCTACTTACTGGGCTTTGTCTCATTCCATTATTTTTATAACTTTTCAGAGTAGGCAACAATCTTTTGAGACAGCTTTTTGCTGGCTAATAGTAGTTAGACTAACTACTGATGGAGGCTGAATTTTTGTGTAATGGATATATTAGATGGTGTACATCTTAGTCTAGGCTTGACTCATTCTTTTGTATATTATAGTGGTTATGACTGTATTTCCACTGTTGGGACAAGCTGTTGTTATGTAATTGTTGTTTTCAGACCTCTATTCTTTTGTGGCCTATGGTCCTTGTAATTAATACTTAGAGCTCTGACTTACTCTGAAAGTATACTCTATGAGATGATTATGATAATCCTTGTTGTTGACACTCAATAATAATTATGTGGATTGAATTGTCAAAAAGGAAAAATTTACAAGTACTTGAGACGTCTCTCTCATGTTTTGGACCCTTTGGGGTTTGGGGCGTGACAGTTAAAGCCATGCAAATCTATCCCAGAATCAAGTGAAGAAGTGCTGGATTTTAAAACTCGATAGCTAGCTCAACAGATCGCATCTATCAAGGTTTAAAAGGGATTTTTAGCCCGATGCTCGACAGCTGCTTGATAGATAACCTATCTATCAAGATTTAGGAAAATCAGTTTTTCAAATTTGATTTCACACAAATCCGTGTATATTTGTTTAGGCTATTTTTTCTCACAACCCTAAACATATATAAGGATTATTTTAAGGACAGTCATAGTAGATGCAAGTAAGTACAACTTGATACAAAGGTTTTTCGCAAGCATATTGTGATCGAAAACATATGCCCTAGTTCATCTTTTTCTTGAAGAAGCTGCTGCGTTTGTACGCCGTAGGATTCTGTAACCAAGGAGTTTCGTAATCTTCATCGTGTTGATGAACTGAAGAACTTTGCAGTCAACATCCTTCTCAAGTTGGTGGTTAGTCACATACTTAGATCTATGCATTAATTGGTTAGTCACATACTGGGAGCCGTATATTGAAAAGAAGAGATTGTCACTACAGAAAAAATCCAATTGTGTATTAGGGTAAGGGTTCAACTGTAGGTTGGTATAAGGTATTAGGATTCCTTTACTTGTAATCGCTTGTTGAGATAATAGTGGATTCTCGGGAGTGGTGACCTTAAATTCATCCAGTAGTGTTTTGCCTCGGTGGTTTTCCTCATTCATAAACAAATCACCCATATTAAATTTATTTTCCATTGCATTTAACTTTGTTGGTGATTTGTTTTTACTACCACGCTTTTTGCATATAATTGAATCTAATTTATTCACTTGACTAAATTAATTAGTTAATTTGTCATAAGGGATCAATACATTCTTTGCCTATCAAATCCTGCCTTGAGTTCTCTTCTTTCATATAGGTTATCTCATCAACTGCTCAAATCACGGATCCATCGTCAAAATCAATGTGGCTCTTCTTTGCTTTAGAAAAGAAGTAGCACTCGCAACATACACAACTCCCGAAAATTCTTTGTTGGCTAGGGATTATAGTAATGATTGCAAGGAAAATGTCAAATTGGTCAAAATTTAAACTGTAAGCAAATCTCTACACCCTTACCAACACTAGAAAGAATGCAGTTAATGATATAAAACAATCTGGTGTTAAAGTGAAACGGGGGTATAACTCTTGTATCTGGGAACAAAGAGGATACAACTTTACTTTAGCATAAAGGACTAGATTGGTGTTGAAACGATGTTTGAAACATCCAGAATGTGAAGTGAAAATTAGAACTTTTTAGAAAGGAAATAGTATCACAAACTAAACAAATTGACAATTTCGAAAACAACTACTAGCAATGCCTTGAACATGATAATATCACAATGAAAAAACTTAAATATTCTTCAAGACAAAAGGCCTAAGGAAATTTAAGAAAGTTATAAGCAGGACTATGACCCCAACAACAGTTGCTGTGCCTCTCCAAATATTACGGAAATATACTGTCTTCAAGGATGCCATGTTATGGTTCCAACAGTTTTTATAGTGACCATTAAGATCTTTTGCGGCAGCATGGTAATAGGAATTTGTTTCCACAATTTCATGGCCAAGTTTGTTAACCATATTGGCAACTGCTTCATTGCTGCCTAATGAGTTAACAAAAATCCTTTCGTCAACAGGTAACTCCACGTCTTCTTTACTATTGATAAGAAAATCCAATAACAAGATATAATTGCATATGTAAGCTTCAGATGGATAATGACACTGCTCCAAGGCCATGAGGTTTCGGTAAAGGTCTTCAGTTCCGTCATCTACCACAAACTGTGGGACTACCAAGCGAGTTTGCATACGCTCCAAGCACGAAAATTTTTCCAAGCATGGTAAACAAAGCATGAGCCATGAGCAATTGATACATGGACAAATTTCCATGTGCTCCCACTTATGGATTTTAATGTCTAGTAAACATCTTTTTTCTTCTAATGATTTTTCCTCAAGATTCTGAGGTTCCCACTTCTGGAATATTAATCCTGCCATGTCCAACTTTGTTGCACTATATAGATGATCAAGGGGATCTCCAGTTTCATGGTTTGGTGGATGGTAGAAATATCTGTGCAAATCAGTGAAATTTTTTACTTCATTCTCAATGGATAATTCCTTGTCACTGAGAAAAAAGTAATTACAGGCAAGCGTAAGAAATGATTTATGAATGGCGGTACACAAGCTTTGGTCATATAAGTCGTTAAGAAGAAAAAATGGAACCTGATTCTCAAGTAATATCAAGTCTTGCCTTATGCCATCCTTTAGCCATGGTTTACTTAATATATAATCCTTGTGAACGATTCGGAACCGACTTTCATCTTTTCTGGTTGAAAAAGTCCTCAAGAAGAGCTCAATGATAAAGATAGAAGCCAGCAGAAACATTTTCTTGAAATCTTCCCCTTCAGGTAGTGAGATATCAGCTGCATAGCAATTGCGGATCATATCTTCATTTTTTTCAACAATACTTGCAAATTCCTTCTGGCCTTTGCAAGTCCGAGAAAAGAACTCCTTGAAATATCTCAGTTTTAGCGTTTGCATGTCCTTTAGTTCATCATTGTCGCGATGAACAGGGCCTATTGAAATTAGCTTTGGAGTGTAGGCTTCTTTCTTTACATCACGAAGTCTCTTGGGGACCTTGTAGATGCAACACTCGGGGTGCCACTCAGCAGACTCCTTAATTTGTGTAATGTCAATGATCAACTCCTCAGGCTTTAGCATTTTTTTCAATCGCCAGCTTCCTTTTTCCTAGTTACGGAAAAGCTAACAACAATAATTAGCACTAGAATATGCAATCATTTATATATATAATTATATAAGCAGAAATCTCATCTGTGATAAAATGAGGTTATATCATATGACTCATTCTATGAGGTTTTTTTTTTTTTTTTTTTTTTTTTTTTTTTTTTTTTTTTTTTTTAATTAATGTCTTGTGTTTTCTACCTTTCTTTTTACTAGTGTATCAAATGAGTATAGAATTTCAAGGCTACACAATAAAAAGTAACCTTCTTCTCTTAAGGACAATAATATATTCAACCAATTGAAGTTAATTAACTAACTGACATACAGATTTACTTTTTCCATTGAAAAAATAATGAAATAGATTTTCATCATGCGTATCCTAATACTTGTTAAAGGAAATTATTAGTTGAGTATAAAAACATTTAGAAACCTACCTTGCAAGGCATATATATTTTCTAATTAATTACGTAATATGAACTCAATTAAATTACTAATATTGATGAAGTTTTGACGAATTATATCTTGAAAATCCAAAAAATAAAGTAGAAGGATGGAGTAAAGAACCTGCAAATTTTATTTGAAAGAAAATGCTTATAGACTGAACTCCGTGGGGCAGCACAATCAGCTAGAAGGTTACGAATTCGAATATTTGATTCTCATTCACAAAAGAAAAAATCTTGTACACTGTTGATAGCAATTCTTAAAATCTTGCACCCTTATTTATAGTGTGATCTGATCTCACTCTCTCAAACAGAACAAGCAAAAAAACAGGTCATGCTTGCAATGATGTCATTATCATAAATTTACAAACATCTTCTACTTTTTCCAGCTTGTAATATACAATGGATTTCCGAAATCAACAATGAAAATCAAAATTTATGGAAGGTTTAAGAATAATACTTTGTAAGACTAGCATTATTCTCGTGCTATGTGAAACGAAGACTTTCACTTAATATGTTCATTAATAGTAAGGACCATTGACATGTCAACTTTCTTATTACACAGAAAGATAGAAACAGGACCCGAGTATGTCCAATGACAATAAGAGGAATTGCCTGTGACATTCATAAGAGATGCACACATGAGATGTATTCAGTTGCACGTAAGTGCCACGTGATTGGCCCCATTGTGAATAAATGTGTACCATAGCTTGACTGAATTAGTAGTTAGGATTATTGAAGCAGCTAGGTACTCATTTAATATAAAATTTAATGTGACTATAAGTCTGTCTTTAGTCTTTAGTCACAGTAGTTGAGATGTTTGTTTATGGGGGCGGTTAAAATTAATAGTTCTTGTTAAACTTTTGTGGTAAAGTCGTTGGGATGTTTTGGAGACTCTAATTGAGTAGCCAATATAGCAAGTAGAGTCGTCATTTAACCTAATTAAATGCTTTAGCAAATGAATTTGGGCTAATTATGTTATATAGGACATTAATTATACATGTGAATCCAACAATCTCCCCCTTATGTGTGAGTCATACATGTGTACCCAACAATCTCTCTTAAAAAACTCATCGGCGTGGTGAATGTTGAAACAAAAAGGCTTAACCTACACACACACACACACACACATATTAAAAGCCAAAAAAAAAAAAAAAAAAAAAAAAAAAAAAAAAAAAAAAAAAAAAAAAAAAAAAAGAAGAGAAAATCCAATTAGATTTTAATTAGATTCTAAATTTTGCACCAGTGAATTATTAAACGTAAAATTCGAAGAGTCAAATCTAATTAGATTCTAAATTGGATTTCAATTGGAGTCCAATTTTGCTCACATGTCCATCTAATTTTTAAATTTTTGCAATAAGTAAATTATTGAGTTTAAAAATTGAAAAGTCTAAATCTAGTTAAATTCTAAATTTATATTATAATGAGAAATCATTATATATTTTAGAAATGTATTATTTTTTTATTAAAAAAAAATGTAAGCTAATACCATGTATAATTTAACCTCTTTAAAAAAAAATGTATAATTTGAACCATGTAATTATAATTATTTTTAATTATACCTGTGCATATGCATTGGTTACAAACTACAGTATATATATATATATATATATTTATATATATATTATCCAATTAAATTTCAAATTGAAATTCAATTAAAGTCTAATTTTATGCCACATGTCCCATTTAATCTAAATTTTTTAAATTTTGTTTTATGCCACATGTCCCATTTAATCTAAATTTTTTAAATTTTGTGCCAAGTGAGTTAATTCAGTATAAAAATTGGATTTCAAATAAAGTTTAATTTTGCACCACGTATCCCTTTTAATCTAAGTTATTTATTTATTTTTTATTCTTTTGGTGCCAAATGAGTTAATTTAGTGTAAAAAAAAAAGAGGAGTCCAATATAAATAAACCATAAAAAACTTAATCATATATTTAACTCTATATATAAAATCAGAAGAAAAGAGAGTTTGAATGAATTCATATTTATGAGCCTTTTCTTTGTATAACTAAACACAATTCAAATTTATAAGTCATTTATGTAATATACCATGACTATGTATGATCCATAACTAATTAGGTAATATATATATATATATATATATATATTAATCAAAGTTTATAGAAAATTTAATTAGAATCAAAATTGGATTTTGTTTTTGTTAGCTTTCCATACAAATTAAATTGTTTAGATTTTTTTCTCTAAACTAATGAGCATATTTTTTATACTATTTCTATTCAAATATTTTGTATGTGAAGATAATGAACGTAACAAATTATAATTGAACCGAACAATCCTATATTCCTATCCCCATTTAATTTAGGAGATACTACTCAACCAATTTATTATTTTATTTTATGTTGTACTTAGTAGAATTTCACAAACAATAATTTGTGAATTGATATTGTATATGTAGTATCTAATAGTGATTTTCAAAATTATATACATAATAGCAATGTAATGAGAAATTTGGTGTAACCAATGTCATGAAAATTGCAAGGAAAAACTATTTTAGTACCTCCAAAGTATATCCTATGTATTTAATAACAAAAAATAATATCAATAGCATCACTATAATTCAGCATTCCCATGTGTGAGCACGAGTTACCTACTAGTATATATTTAAAGGGAAAATGGGCATTTGCCCATAATTTACAAACTACGCAGTAAAATGCCCCTATTTTGAAACTATTCATCAAAATACCCTTGTTTTTTAAACTTAGTTTTAATAAAATCGAGTTACAGGTAAAACTCAACATTAGCAATGCCGAGTTCTATACATATTTTGCCACTTAAAATTGAGTTTCAAAAATAGTGACATTTTGCTAAATAGTTTCAAAACATAAGCATTTTATTGCATGGTTTTAAAATTAGGGGCAAATGCCCATTTTCCCCCATATTTAAAGCTAAAACTAAGAAAAAAAATCCAATTAGATTCTAAATTGGATTCTAATTGTCAGCTAACTTTGCACCATATGTCTTATCTAAGCTTTTAAAATTTTTGTTATAGATGGGTTAATGTTATGCAAAAATATAATTAATCCATAAAAAATCCAATAATAAAAAAAAGAAAAAGAAAGAATAAACTTATGTGTACATAAAAAATGATATATATATATATAGAGAGAGACACACACACACACAGAGGGGGAGTAAAATTCACGTATATATCTATGACTTAGAAAATGTGTAATTCTTACACTACGTATAATTTGAACCTATACATGTGTGAAATTATGATTTTTATCGTGCATATGCACGGGTTATATACTAGTATATAGTAAAAGTCAAAACTTAGAAAAAATCTAATCAGATTCTATAATTGAAGTCCAATTTTGCGTCTTATGTCTTAAATTATTTATTTTTAGGAAGAGTTTTATTTCTTAATTTGAAGTCAAACGTAGAACCAAATTATAAATATTCATCTAAGAAAGTTATTCAACTGTAAAAAATAAAAAATAAATGTGCTTCACAATAACAAAAATTAAGAAGTAATAAAAAAAATTTTAAAACATGGACAATTTACATTTCTTATCTAATAATATTCTAACAAGATTTTTTAAAGAATTAACAAAATATAAGAATGATTATCAATAGCATTTAAATTATATATGTAGGAGTTATATTATGTATCTTAACGTATATTTTATATATATTCATACATATGCATAAAGTTTCAATCTTTTTTTTTTTTTTTTTAAAATTGAGGTGATATATGGAGTTTCTATGCTATAATTCTATATCTACTTTTTTGGGGCTCTATTGAACAAACAAAATAAAGTGAAAGGATGGAGCGTAGAACTTGCATGTTTTATGACAACACAATCGGCAAGAGATTATGTCTAAGGAAGCAAGGCTACTAATTAGGTAATAAACCCGTGCATATATATTTTGGCTCAAAATGCCAAAGGCATTAGTAGTTTCTTAACTTTGGTAGAGGAGGATTCAATTGTCATTGAGTCAGCTTTGGTCCAGGGTGTATTAAATTTATCTATTTATCTTCATTTTAATATATAAAGTTATCAGTCTTTTCATCCAAAAATAAAATATATATATATATAAAAATAAATAAAATAAAAAAATAAAAATCTTCCAAAGGGCAACACAGTTGGCTAGAGGTCGTGCCCGGTGAAGCAAGCTTAGTACTTCGGATTTTTCATTCTCTCACATAGCTCAAAGTCAATCATAAAAGAAAATATATTGTATGACTGATGGCTGTTCTTAAATCTTCTTGTCCTATTTATAGTCTCTACACCCCCCCCACCCCCCCCCCCCCCCCACACACACACACACACAACACACACACACCTAAGCCCCTCTCCTTGTCCATTTCAAGTGGTTGAGAATTTATTTTCTAAGAAATATTCTAATGACACAACATTTTATATATAACTGATATAATGCATTATGAGTGGTGAGTTCATCTGTAAGTAATTGTTAACCACTCACAGTTAACAATTTATTTTATTTTTTATTTTTTGGATAATCGACTACTTCAACAAGTTGTAACAAAAGTTGTGACAAATTTTATGATCATAAAAGCAATGATTTTCTAAATCTAAAAATGTATACAAATTGCCATGTTTTTAAACAACGCAATAGTCCATATATCTTTGAATGTAAAATTTAATATGAACTATGAAATATATGAAATGGATATGATTTGAAATGAAGATCTCTCTCTCTCTCTTTCTCTCTCTCTCACAAATCAAAAGTATTACTATGAAGATCTGACGAAAATCTTGTTTATGAGATTAATTCAGTTCAACCGATCTATCCTTTCCAAATTTTAAAATCATGATGACATTTGATTTTTTACTTTTCATCAAATAAAAAAAAATTACAAAATACAAATCACTCACCCATACCCTAGTGTAGCTAGAATATTATTTTGCTCAATTTTACATAAGTTTATTTTATTTTATTTTTGATGTGGGTGATTTTATGGGTTGGTTGGGAAAACTTTTACCCTTATACCTGATGGAAATACTCTTAATTTTTTCCCCAATTCGAACCCAAGCCAAAATTTATTGCTTCTCTGCACCGTCCTCTAACGATAGGCATTGGAAGAAATCTTGATATTATCTTGTAATTTTGTTTTTTTTTTTTTTTTTTTTTTTTTTTTTTTTTTTTTTTTTAGCAAGTATTGTAATCCCATTTTCCTACATCAAATTGCTTGATCCACATTCTCTCTCTCAAAAGCATTCTCATAAATTGTTTTCAAAACAAGTTTTACAAATCATTTCCAAAATAGTTTTTTGACTTGTTTTCAAAAATAATTTTCCAAACAGTAAGAGTGATTGACCTATTCCCAAAAATTCCATTTTTTTTCCAAATCATTTCCATAATTTATTTATAATAAAAAAATCATCAAAATTTGGACCCTTTTGGAAAGTACCATCTCATAGCCAAAAAGTCATGAGATTTTCAAAATATCTCTTTTAAAATATCTAAGAGAATACTCTCTCCTTCAAAAATTCAAATAATAATTTCCCTTTTCAAAAACCCAATAAAAAAATATTTTCCTATACAAAATTAAAATGTGACTTTTCAAAAACTCAAGATATTTTCCTTTTCAAAATATGTCTTCAAAAACTATTTTTCAAAAATGATCTTAAAAGAGAGAAATTTGTCCATAGTCTAAATCAATTGGGCCTATGGACACAAAATTGAAGTCAAGCCAACAGAATCCCCCTCCCATAAATCAAACCTTTGTCTTTGTTGTCGTTGTCGTAGTTTCTCTATTATTTTTTTGGCATGAGAAAATTAATATTAATTGCTTTTCATTTAAAGGAAAGAGGTAATAAGCCCATACGAACTTGTATATGCAAAGAATATTGAGTGAATTTATAATGTCTTTGAAGGAAGTGTGAAAAGTTTGAACCATTTTTTCAAAAATTTCAAAGTTTAGTCCCATTTTAAAATTCTGTTTTAATTTTGGACAAATTTTGGCTACAACTCTTATAAAAAAATTCTTATTAAAAAAAAAAAAAAAACTCTTACTAAAAAAATTAATATGACTACAAATTTTGAAAATTTAATTGTTGGATTATTGCATGTTATTTATATTCTTAACACACATGTCAAATTTTATGCCAATTGTATTTATTATTCGATCCATAAACTTTTTTTTATGTATAATTTTAGACTACAAGAACTTGAAATTTTAATATTCAATTAATGACGTAGCTATTGATCTTTAATTTTCTAAAAATTTTGTAATGCATGGAGCACATAAGAAAAAAAAGTAATCCAATGGTGTTCTTGTCAAAGTTCACATTTAATGAAAAAATATATTGAGTAGAATTGTAATTATTGACTAAAGCAAAATACACAAAAAATAAAATAAAATAATTTTTAAAAAATCAAACTAGATAAATATTTTTAAGTATCTACCCAACTATTATTATTATTATTATTGTTGTTGTTGTTGTTGTTGTTGGTGGTGGTGGTGGTGGTGGTGGTGGTGGTGGTTATACTTTAATATTTTAGGTAAGACATACATTTATAGTTTTAAAGTTTATATATATATATATATATAGCTGTAATTTCAAAATGGCATATTGGTATTGATGAGTAATAAAATAGAGTAATGCTACATACACAAACTATTTTACAACATTTTTACAAACTGCTGATGTGGTTTTAGTATTTTTCATATAGTTATTGCAAGTAAAAATGTGATGTTAGTGATGGACCCATATTAAAACTAGTAAGAATTTGCCACATCAGCAATTTGTAAAAATGTTGTAAAATAGTTTGTGTCTGTAGCATTACTCAATAAAATATATCATTCCCTACTTCTCTTAGCAAAACTAAAAAGGTATCCGGTATGAAATTGACTCTTTTGATATAAAAACTAATTAAAAAATATTGCTAATAATACATGTTACAATTGCATTTATAAAACAAAGTTTTTAAAAATTAAAGTTGATAAAATTCTATTTTAGTTCAACTATGTTACAAGAAAAATTAATTGGATTAGCAATATTAAATTGAAAATAAAATATTAGCAAAATTTGAATACAAAGACTTAATTAGTAATTTTGTATTCTAAAAATCAAGAAAAATATATTTTAAATAATATATATATATAAAGTTAAATAAATATTATTTACTTTATATTTAAATATTAAAAAAAATTCCTCTCTTAAAGTTGTCCCCGTATGCCTTAAAGCACATTGAGCAGGCCCTGATTTTAGCCCGAGTTGGGGTGCGTCCGTGCGGGTCATCTAGCCAAGCTTAGGAATAGACCATCTAGCTTGACGGGTCAATTAGCGAATCGTTTAGTTTGTTTGTATGAACAATGCCTAAGATAGAACAGAGAGGAGAGACCCACAACCTAGAGACCTACAACCCAGTGACCCACACCGATCACAATCTGAAGTCACAAACCCACAACCCAGAGACCTACGCCCACGCTGATCACAATCAGCAATCACAAACCCACAACCAGACCCACGTCGATAGACGACTCTGAGATAGAATAGAGAGGAGAGAGCAAACAAAAGGGGGAAAAAACTAGTTAAGGAGATTTTACAGATCAGTGATGGTAGAGAGGAAATTGGTGGTGGCTCATATTCATGAATGGGAAGAGAATAGAGCAAAAGGGAAAAAGGGAAGAAGAAAGAGTATGGGAGAGTGGAGACGGAGGCGGTGAATACTGAATAGCTGAAGGAGAAGATGAAAGAGATATGAGAGAGAAAGAGGAATAAAAAATTAATAAATCCATATGCCACAGCTTACCATACCATGGCAAATTTGTGACTCTACTATAATATGTTGCAAAAAGTATGGCATTTAGAACATCTGATAAATGGGGTCAAATGGTGTTTGGTGTGGCAGCTCTTAGGAATAGACCATCTAGCTTGACGGGTCAATTAGTGAATCGTTTAGTTCGTTTATATGAAGTCAAATATTTGGGTCTAAAGCCCATTAATAAGATGAGAAATTTCAAGCACATTTGTTTTGGGACATCTATTTCTTGGGCTTTGTATATGCCCCACCCAAAACCTTACATTAAGTGGCACTTTTTTAACATGATGATGGATCACGGAAGTTTGCCAATAAAATAATGTGTACGAATACAAATAATGTCTTCCACTTTTTGTGTTGTACATTTTGTGCACCAATCACAACTTATCATGTATTTGAATTTTTTTTTTCATTTTATACTTTAATTATTTTACAAGGACAGTCGAACGAAGTATATAACAAGTTGTAATCAATGAAGTATATGGTGGAACATAAATAGTTAGACAGATAATTTGTAAAATAATGCTACAATCACAAACTATTTTACAAAATTTTTACAAATTACTGATATTGTCAGTTTCTTATTGGTTTTCATCTAGGTTTATCATTAATATTATTTTTTCATTTACTAATAACTACTCACCACATTCACAATTTGTAAAATCTTTTGTAAAAATGTTTGTATCTCTACCATTACTCTAACTTGTATTATTGTTGGAGGATATAACTCTTTTAGAGGCTAAAACTTATTAGCCCAAATGCAGACTATGGGTGGGTGCTGAAATAACCTTTGAAACATGTAATATGTAAAGTTGAAAGTAAAACTTGTTAGGAAAGAAAGGATATCACAAGCTAAACTTAATCATAATTATTTTCAAAAAAACTACAACCAAAGCCCAATTTCCAACTGATATTACAGTACCATAATAAAGGAAACTTATTTGTGATAGACAAAAGGCCTAAGGAAATTGCCGACAGTTACAAGCAGGACTATAATTCCAACAAAAGTTGCGGTGCCTCTCCAAATATCACGGAAATATACTGTTTTCAAGGATGCGATATTTTTATTCCACCAGTTTTCATAATGTTCATTAAGATTTTCAGCGACCTTAAGGTAACATGAATTTTTTTCCACAATTTCTTTGCCAAGTTTGTTAACCATTTTGGCAACTTCTTTATTGCTGCCTAGCGAGTGAACAATAATCTTTTTGTCAACAAGCAACTCCGCATCGTCTCTAGTGTTTATAAGAAAATCCAATAGCACGATATAATTGCATATGTAAGCTTCTTTTGGATAATGACACTGCTCCAAGGCCATGATGTTTCGGAAAATGTGTTCAGTTCCATGATTTATCACAAAGGGTGGGATTACCAAGCTAGTTTGCATACGTTTCAAGCACCAAAAGCATTTCAAGCAAGGTAAGCAATGCAAGAGCCATGAACAATTGAAGCATGGAAAAATTTCCAAGGGATCCGGCTTCTTGATTTGAATGTCAAGCAAACGTCTATCTTCTTCTGGTGGTTTTTTCTCCCACTTCTTGAAATTCAATCCTGCTGTGTCCAGCTTTGTTGCACTATATAGATGTTCAATAATTCTGTCACTACTTTCCAATTTGGGTGAATAGAAGAAATATCTCTGCAAATCAGTGAAATGTTTTACTTCCTTCTTTTTGGGTATGTTCTTGCAGTTGTCATTGGGAAAAAAGTAATTCCAGGCAAGGTTAAGAAAAGAATTATGAAAGCCTGGAAACCTTCCAATGTGACGATATAAATCATCAAGAATAAAAAATGGAAGTTGATTCTCAAGTAATATCAAGTCATGCTTTATGCCTTCCTCCAGCCATGGTTTACTTAATATATAATCATCCTTCTCATATCCTTCCCTTGCAGCAGTCCTCAAGAAGAGCTCAATGATAAAGATAGAATCCAATAGAATCATT
The DNA here is from genome assembly GCF_001633185.2 of Quercus lobata. Taxonomy (NCBI): domain Eukaryota; kingdom Viridiplantae; phylum Streptophyta; class Magnoliopsida; order Fagales; family Fagaceae; genus Quercus; species Quercus lobata. The sequence continues at coordinate 33,031,194 of NC_044907.1, read as the reverse complement.
TGCAAGAAATCTTTCTTTTCGGGTAAAGAAGATGAGATCTCTTCTGCATAACAATGGCGGATAGTCTCTTCTCTGTTCTCAATGATGTCTGCAAATTCCTTCTGGCCTTTACAAGTTGTCTGGCAAAAGAATTCCTTGAAATATTTTAGTTTCAAACGTTCCATATTCTCCAGTTCCTTCTTGTGGTCCTGTTCCATTTTGTTGTCCTGTTCCTTCTTGTTGTGATGTACAGGGCCTATTGAAATAAGCTTTGGAGTGTAGGCTTCTTCCTTTACCTCGCGAAGTTTGTTGGGGACCTTGTAGATGCAACACATGGGGTGCCGCTGGGCGGGCGTGACATCTTTAACGTCAATGATAATATCAGAACTGAACATCTTTTTCATATACCAGGTTCCTTTTTTCCTAATGATAAACAAACAACAATCATTAGCATAAGAATAAAATCACTAAACAGTCTAAACCCAAACTTATTCCAAGAAGCACCATTTGGAATAGCTTCTATTATTACCATCCGATTTTTTATTGCAAAAGATATGTAATCCTCTGTCTCACAATTTTAGGATACACAAACTATTAAACAGAGGATATATAATATAAATCCTCTGTCCTTTCTGTATTATATTTTATGTTCCACCAATTAAGGTATATTATGTGTTTGATTTTTTTTTTTTTTTATCATTTTAATCCTTTTTTATTTTATAAGGAAAATTAAACAAATATATAATAAATTGTGATTGGTGAAATATAAAATATAATACAAAAGAAGAAACAAGATTTGTATTTGATGATACATATATGTGAAACATGAGAAAATATAGCATTATGACAACTTGTCTAAATTCCATCCCAACCCCAACCCCAACCCCATATTCATATCTTTTGTAGTTATCACATCATCATCCGAACACACAAACCAAGATTGAAAGATAAATGTTTAGGCAATTGAATTAAAATACACACATACATAGCCAAAGTCCTTTTATATAGGGGTGACAAATAACAAATTGAGTTCTACTTAGTGTGAGTTTAGCATTGATGAAAGTTGTTAGCTTATTTTACTATTCAGCTTATTTTTGCTATTATTTATAGGCCCTACTGCACTTTTTGGTACTATTCATGAGTCTCACTGTACTATTTCAACTAACTTTTACATTAATCTACAATACTTTCAGAAAAAATTTTCAATTTCAGCAAAATAGGCAGATCCCAAACAAACCTTTAGTTACGAAACCAAGAATCACTTAAATAGGCTAAGCTTAGGCAAGACATGGTACATGGCTTTAAAACTTGACGTGAGTAATGCATATGATAGGGTAGAATGATGATGTTTTATTGGGCAAACAATGAGGAGAGTAGCTTCCATGCAAACTCGATCTCTCTAATCATGGACTGTATTACGTGATTATGTAACCTATTTTTTACTAACCTAAGATAAGGGATATGTATGTTCTTGTTATGTCAATAAGCATCTTCAGGGTTAATTTAAAAAGCAAACGAGAAGGTGAACTCTCTAGGGTGTCGCAATTAGTAGGTATGGACCACAAATCTCACACCTATTCTTTATTGATGATAATATTCTCTTTTGCCTCCAAAACGAGGTAGAAAATGCATGAGATTTCTATAGGACTATGAAGAAGCATTGGACCAGAAGATGAATAGAGACTAAACATCGACATTCTTCAACAAGAACATGTAGAGGGACATCTGGGAGAAAATATAAGCTGAGTTTGGGATCTAATGAAGTAAAAGCCTGGACAAATACTTGGGCTTACCCGCACTCATTTGCCACTCAAAAAACTGAATATTTTTCAAAGATAAAAGAGTCTATCACATATGCAATAGAATATTCTAATCAAAGCCATAGTTCAAGTGGTCCGTACATATGCCATGAGTTGTTTTAATCACTCTTAATTCTTTATGAGAAGATGGTGATCAAAAATGTTTTGTGGGTTTAGAAGAAGGGTGAGAGGAAGATTTATTGGGCAAAATGGAGTGCATAGCGTGCCTTGAAATGGAGAGGTGGAGTGGGGTTTAAGGAACTAAGAGCTTTGAACTTAGTATTCACACTTTGCAGTGGTTAAATCATTAATTCTCTCAAAAGTATAAGCTATAGAGATATAATAAAATTAATTATTTATCCACATACTTCTCCTCACGTGTGAATTGAAACTCCCTTTTAATAAGTGAGGCATAACATGTAAGATTCAAAATGGGAGGTAGAGTGGAGGAGACATAAATAGAAGTTATGATCTCCTGCTTTGATACTATGTTAAATAACTAATTTTCGCAATAGTTTAGACTTTTGGGATAAGTGAATTCTATAAAACACCCATACCTTACTACACCAAGATCTCAAGGCTAGGTACTTTGCTTCATATTGCTCCTTCATGGTGGTGTAATAGAAACCAAATCATCTTGTGTGTGGAAAAACATCCTTGAAGCTCAAAATATTATAGTCAAAGGATCAAGCTGTAGGAGAATCGAGAATAGGAAATCATTTAAAATATGGGGGAGGGGTAGGGGACAACTGACTACCAACACCCACAACCTATAGAATTGCTCATGGCAAGAGTCTTGTACATTAATTGGTACTGTTGCATGCACAAAGTGCTTAGAAGTTTAACAAGGAAATTGTTCGAACTGTGAGATTAGAAGCATACGGCAATTATCTAAAAATATATATATTTGTCACATCTCGGTATCTTATCTTTCCCGAGAATATATATATATACCTGCTCACCACCACCGCCTTTGTTATAAGAAGCATCAGTCCGGGCCCTATTAGATGATGTAGCAAGGATATGATCTAGTCATGAAATCCTTACCACATAAGGCAGAAACAATACTGAATACACCATAAACTCAAGATTACAGAATGGCAATCTGATTTGGTTTCAGACTCCACATAGGATTTTCATTCCCGAGAATATATATATATACCTGCTCACCACCACCGCCTTTGTTATAAGAAGCATCAGTCCGGGCCCTATTAGATGATGTAGCAAGGATATGATCTAGTCATGAAATCCTTACCACATAAGGCAGAAACAATACTGAATACACCATAAACTCAAGATTACAGAATGGCAATCTGATTTGGTTTCAGACTCCACATAGGATTTTCATGGAGAAAAGCGCATGTCAAGTTACCATGGAGATAATGCTAGGTGAAGACGAGATTCGAAGTTTTAAAAGGAAGAGGTCGAGCAAAATGGCAAGCATGATTTCCCAACTATATATGTGAAAAACTTCACTTGGAATGTGCTAAAACTATGCAGAGAAGATCAATTGAGCAAGTAAATCAGAATGAAAAATTGAGTTCATTAAATCGACTAATCTGGAAAAAGTTCCTTTGTTTTATACAATGAAAACAGAGGCTACCATTAAGTTACTTAAGTAACTAGCCATTAGAACATTAATAACAGCTTCTAACAAACTCAAACGACTGCTTTAAGAACTCTAGCCAATTACTCTAACACCTATACAAGTAAAAGCACATGAGACGCAGATGACTTCTTAAACAATTAACAATGTAAGATAATAGAAAAATGGACACGAACCGTAGCTTGTGTAGACATAATGAAAAAAAAAAAAAAGTGTTTGAACTATTTTGGAATATTTTCCACTCAAAAGTATTTTCAATTGAAAATACATTCTAGGAAACTACTTATTTTCAATTGGACAAATTTTCTTGATAATTCAAAAATCTTTTTGGTTTTTATCAAATCAAGGTGATATTTGGAGTTTCTATTTAATTCTTATCTAGTATTTTTCCTTCCTATATTCTAGGGTGCCATGCCCATATACTATATTAAATTAGAAATTACATTTTACCTTCTTTTATACTTACCCCATAAATTAAGAGAATGAATATTTTATTCCCTCTAAATTATTTCCTATATAATACTTGCCCCCATAAATTATGAAAGTGTCCACTTAGGCTTTAAATTTTTTACCGTATAACACTTAGCCCCCCATTCTATGGGTAATAGTTTAGTGATGTAAGCTTGTATTTTCATATTTTAAAGGAATAAGTGTAAAAGTGGTGTAATTTAGGGGAGTAAAATGTATATTTTCATAGTTTATGATGGAAGGTATAAAAAAAATGTATAGTTTAATAAGTATGCATTCTCATGGTACATGAAGTAAGTGTAAAAAGAGTATAGTTTAAGAGTGTAAATGATAATATCCTACATATTATATTAAATTATTGGGATACCAAAAAATTAACATTTTCCTTTTCATGAATTGTATTTATCGTGTAAATTGAAGTCAATCCTTTTGGTAAATAATTGAAAATAATTTAGTGACTGAACTAATTGTTATCCACACAAACCTACCTCCAACGAAAAATAAAACTAGGGAAAAAATACAACTCTTAAACCTTTTTATTATTTTGTGCGTGTGTGTGTGTGGGGGAGAATCATGGTTTTGAAACCCAGACTGGACCGTACGGTCCGATCAGAAAAATCGTGAACCTTTCAGTTTTGCAGTTTTTTTTAGCTTCAAGAACCGCTCTATGTGAAAAAAATAAGGACTCGTGCGAACCCTGGTCGGACCGTGCGGTTCTGAGAACTGTGACCGGTTTTTGAGATTCGAACCGGTTCTTTTTGCTTCTGCTTTTCCGATGAATTTTGGGTACACCGGGATGAAGTTATGATCAGATCTAGAAGAAATAAAAAAGAAATGAAAGAACATGGAGAAGAACAAAGATCAGAAGGAAATTTGATAATTTTTGGAGGTGCTTAAGCTTCACTGATTCACAATCTTCAAATCTGCTGCAGAGAGAGAGACAACTTTTTTTTTTTTTTTTTGGATAATCAAGAGAAGGAACTCTTTTTGATTGATAACACAAACACAAACACAAACACAGACACAGACACGAACACAAAGAGACCACTGGTGAAAGAGCAAATTGTTGATTGTGGAGAAGAAACCCAGCAAGCAGATGTGGGCTACTCCGGGACGAAGACCAAAGTTGAGATAGAGAGCTCACAGAAGAACAGAAAACAGAGATAAAATAATGAAGTATGGCCGCACTGCTTCACCGGCCAAAAGTAAAGATAGAGATGTGGTCAAGTAGTAGGTGGCGTAGGTGGGAGAATTTATTGGAGTTCCACGTTTTGCTTTGCTAGTGGGTGAAATTTTAACTTTTTATGTTTTGTTTTTATTTTAAAGAAAATAGTTGATTCTTATCTTACCAGTGGGCCACGTTGCATGCAATGCAACACAAATATCTTCCGTTCATCATATTAAATAAAGAGAGATGTTACATTCAAAACATTTTTACAATATTTTTACAATAAATTATAGGGGGTTAGTTGTTATTGGTTCAAATTTGTACCTAACGCTAAGATTACTTTTTTGCTTCAACAATAATAACTAGTAACAACCTACTACTTAAAATTTTTTATAAAAATATTGTGAAAATAGTGTCAACATATCATTTTCCTTAAAGAAAATTAATGCATTCGTAATTTTATAAGCGCCATGTTGCAAACATGCAACACAATTACACAAATACCATTTTTTATATATACTTTTTTATTCTAATTATTATATTATTAGATATTATCACAAATTTAATTAATCAACATAAAAAATACTAGGATTTAATATTTCTTAAAATTATGAATTATGATATAGAAAATACATTTGAAAGATAGATTTCTTTGTTTCTATAAAGGAATAATAGATCTATATATATATATATATATATATATATTTGACAGGAATAGATCTTTATATTTAATTGCACTATTTTAGTTAATTTTTTTAATATTTTTACTAATTTAATATAATTATTTTTATTTTAAATAATTATTAAATTAATTATGACATCATTACGGTTTGACTTCGGTTCAACCTCGGTTCAATCTCAAAAATCTTAAACCTCTTCTTTTACGGTTAAATAAACGGTTCGGGTTTCAAAACCTTATGGAGAATAGCGTCTCCTAAATTAGAATTTTGAAATATGAACTCAATTACTTACTAAATTATAAAAAGTAAAAAAATAAATAAAAAATAAACTAAATTATCAATTTTTGGCGAACTTTATATTGTAGAACAAAATTATAGTGAAACGAAAGAGTAAAGAACCAGCCACCAGCAAATTTTATGTAAACAAAAATAAAGTGAAAGGATGGAGCAAAGAACCTGAGAATTGTATTTGAAAGAAAATGCTTCAGCCTTCTAAACTTGACTCCAAGAAACAGCAGAATATGATGGAGATCATGTCCAACGAAGCAAGGCTAAGACTATTTGATTCTCTCTCTTCTCACTCATAGCTTAAACTCACTCATATCTAAGAAACAATCTTCTACTTCTGTACACTTCATAGCAATTCTCAAAACCTTCTTGCCCTCCTATTTAATGAGTGAATCCCCCAACCCTTATTTTCTCTACGTCATAACCATGACGTCTTTTCTGACAAACATACAACTGTCGCATTTACTTGTCATTACTTTGTGCATTATTGGTACCAACTAACAAGCACCATTGCCATTGTCTTTTTTTATTCAGAGCAACAATTATTAAGGTTGTTACTATTCAACTTCACAAGCTGGCCTGTGAAAACAGACAGTCAAGATGGAGGACCATACCCCATGAATGATTAACGTTGTATTGACTTGTTTTTAGTCTCTGTCATGACAAGAGAAATATAATTCCCACACACATGACCTGATTTCTTTTTTCTTTTTTTAGTGAACATCACATGACCTTATTCACTTACATCTTAATCACACAGAATGGGAGCTAGAAGCAGGACCCGGGTGTGACCTACAAGAGAAATATACACGTCACATTATGGATGCATTTGGTTGGAGATTAAAGAGTGGGTGATTAAAAAGTGAGTGATAAAAAAGATCTTAATTTTTACTCATGATGTTTGGTTTCCGGGTTGAAAAGTTGAGGGATAGTAAAATATTTTTTTTTTTATTTTTTTTTTTTTTGAAAAAAAAATGAGATGATGAAAAATGTAGTTTGTAAAAATTTTTTTGCATACCCATAATAGATTAAAAAATAATAACAAAATATTTTTATTAGAAAATTATGTGTGAATAAGCATTTCATTAAAAAAAAAAAAAAAAAAAACCCATTTTGCCGGTGCAGCACCCATTTTGCCGCGTCGGTGCTTCAGAGGAAATAAGCTTTGGAATGTAGGCTTCTTCCTTTACCTCGCGAAGTTAATTGGGGACCTTGTAGATGCAACACTTGGAGTGCCGCTGGGCAGGCCTGACATCTTTAACGTCAATGATAATCTCTGAGGCATCAGACGTGGACATCTTTTTCATATATCAGGTTCCTTTTTCCTAATGATATAGGAAAAGGGTCCGTTTGGATTGAACTTATTATTGCTGAAACTGAAAACTGAAAACACTGTAACAAAATAATTTTTAAATGTGTAAATAGTACTGTGAGACCCATTTTTAATATTTTTTAATACATAAATAGTGTATGCACAGTATATGAACGGCCAAAATGGCCCATTAGCATTAATTTTTGAAATATTTAGCAACAGAGCACTGTTTCGGAAATAATTAGGGAAATACCACTTTTTCGGGCCCTATAGCGGCGTTTTCCTGCAAAATTTTTTTATAAGTCCCATAACAGGTTCAAGGGGCCCTATAGTGGCGTTTTTAAGCCCTATAATGACGTTTTTGGGCCCTATAGCGGCGTTTTCCTGTAAAATTTTTTTAATAAGTCCCATAACAGGTTCAAGGGGCCCTATAGTGCGTTTTTAAGCCCTATAGTGACGTTTTTGGGCCCTATAGCGGCGTTTTCCTGCAAAATTTTTTTATAAGTCCCCATAACAGGTTCAAGGGGCCCTATAGTGGCGTTTTTTAAGCCCTATAGTGACGTTTTCGGGCCCTATAGTGGCGTTTTCGGAAAAAGTGGTACTTCCCTAATTATTTCCGAAACAGTGCTCTGTTGCTAAATATTTCAAAAATTAATGCTAATGGGCCATTTTGGCCGTATATGAACAGTGCATACACTGTTTATAACAGTAAATTCTGCCATCCAAAGTCAACAAATGCGAGAAAAAAAAAAAAAAAAAAAAAAAAAAAAAAAAGGGAAAATGTGAAACTTGTAAAACGCAGACACCGGATTCAGTGGAATCCAAACGGCCTCAAACAACAATCATAAACATAAGAAAAAAATCACTAAACAGTCTAAACCGAAGCTTATTCCAAGAAGAACCATTTGGAATTGCTTCTTATGACCATCAGATTTTTTATTGCAAAAGATATGTAATCCTGTGTCTCACAGTTGTAGGATACACAAACTATCAAAAGATACATAATACAAATCCTCTGTGCTTATTTTGTATTTCACATTATGTTCCACCAATTAAAATATATTATATGTTTGATTATTACTTTTTTTTTTTTTTTTTTTTTTTTTTTTTTTTTTTTTTTTTTGGTGGTAAGGAAAATTGAACAAATAAATGATAAATTGTAATTGGTAAAACATAAAATATAATACAAAAGATGAAACAAGATTTATATTTGACGATACACATATGAAACATGAGAAAAATATAGCATCATGACAAATTGTCTAAGTTCCATCCCAACCCCAACCCCATGTACATATCTTTTGTAGTTATCACATCATCATCCGAACCCACAAACCAAGATTGAAAGACAAATGTTTCGGCCAATGAGGAAAATAGCTATCATGCAAACTCGATCTCTCTAATCATGGAATGTGTAACGTGATTATGTAACTTATTTTTTACTAATCAATACCGATCCAATCAGGCATATCAAACTTTCTAGAGACCTAAGATAGGGACATGTATGTTCTTGTTGTGTCAATAAGCATCTTCAAGGTTAATTCAAAAAGCAGATGAGAAGGTGAACTATCTAGGTAGAGACCAAAAATCTCACACCTATTCTTTATTGATGATAATATTCTCTTTTGCCACTGGAACGAGGTAGAAAATACATGAGATTTCTATAGGACTATGAAGAAGCTTTGGACCAGAAGATGAATAGAAACTAAACCTCGACATTCTTCAGTAGGAACATGTAGAGGGACATTTGGGAGAAAATATATGCTGAGTTTGGCATCCAATGAAGTAAAAGTCTGGGCAAATACTTGGGCTTACCCACACTCATTTGCCACTCAAAAAACTGAATATTTTTCAAAGATAAAAGAGCCCGTTTGAAAAAGCTAATGGATGGAAAGAGAATTTGCTATCACATATATACGCAATAGAATATTCTCATCAAAGACATAGTTCAAGCGGTCGATACATATGCCATGAGTTATTTCAATCACTCTCAATTCCTTATGACCAGATAGTGATCAAAAATGTTTTGTGGGTTAGAAGAAGGGTGAGAGGAAGATTCATTGGGCAAAATGGAGTGCATAGCATGGCTTGAATTGGAGAGGTGGAACGGGGTTTTAGGACCTAAGAGCATTGAACTCAGTATTCATGCTTTGTAGAGGTTAAATCACTAATTCTCTCAAAAGTATAAGCTATTAAGATATGATAAATTTAATCATTTAACCACATACTTCTAATACTACTCCTCATGTGTGAATTCAAACTCCCTTTTAATAAGTGAGGCCTAACATGTAGGATTCTAAATGGAAGGTAGAGTCGAGGAGACATAAATAGAAGTCAGGATCTCTTGCTTTGATAATGTGTTAATTAACTGATTTCTCCAATGACTTAAACTTTTGGGACAAGTGAATTCTGTAAAACACTCAGACCTTACTACACCAAGCTCTCAAGGCTTGGTACTTGGCATCATGCTCCTTCATGGTGGTGTAACAGAAACCAAATGCATCATGTGTGTGGAGAAGCATCCTTGAAGCTTAAGATATCATAGTCAAAGGATCGAGTTGCAAGAGAATCGGGAATGGCAAATCATTTAGAATATGGGGGAGGGGTAGGGGACAACTGACTACTATCACCCACAACCTATATAGTTGCTTATAATAAGAGTTTTATAACTTAATTGACAATGTTCTATGCACAAAGTGCTTAGAAGTTTAAGGAGGAAATAATTCAAATTGTGAGATTAGAAGCATATTGCATTTATCTAAAAAAAATATATTTGTCACATCTAACAATATCCTTTTCTCTCTTTTCCGAGAAAAAAAGAAAAAGTGAGACGCACATGACTTCTTAAGCTATTTACAATGTAAGATAATAGAAAAATGGACACGACCCGTAGCTTCTGTAGATTTTCCTCAAGAAATGTTGCACCAGTACTGTTGCTATGCTAAAAAAGAAGAAGTTTGAACTCATGTCCGTTTCAACATAAAATATCTTCTATCCAAAAATATTTTCAATTGAAAATATATTCTAGGAAACTACTTATTTTCAATTGTACAAATTTTCTAGATAATTCAAAAATCTTTTTGGTTTTTATCAAATCAAGGTGATATTTGGAGCTTTTATATAGTTTTTTTTTTTTTTTTTTTTTTTTTTTGAGGTATAGTTCAATAGAATAAAGTGTACTTTTTTTCTATATTAAATTTACGTGGTACCAAGGGAGTCAATCTCGTACTAGAGGCTATACCGATTTGACCAGTGGAATGATATATTTCGGTACCGGTCAATACCGGTGTACCATTTCAAGTTTACTATTATTTTTTATAAATATATATATTATAATAAATATAAAAATTTACCATAAAACATTACCTCAATTCAAAACAAATTATTCATGGTTTTAGACTTTAGTATCAATAAAAAAAAAAAAAACAGTATAAAAAATTGAAAGCTTAATTATTCATTGCATATTAAGAAAACAAATAATAATAATAAGTTAATGCAAATAAGTTATCATTCTACCCTTACAAAAATTCAAAACTTAAAATAAATAAATAAATAAATAAAATAAAAAAGCTTCTTTTTTTTTTTTTTTTTTTTTTTTTTTTGTTGTGTGTGCCAGTATTACCCGAAATCAACCCGTATAGCCAATACATGATCGATACGGCCGGTATTTAAACTAGTACGAAACTTTGGTGTTTCGATACTGGTATACATACTGATACGGTACATACCAACCGGTACCAATATGGTATTGACTACACTGTGTGGTACCCTACAATAAGTAAAATTTATCTTCTCATAAATCCTTTTTATCGCGTTAATATCCTAATTTCTAGGGCCACAAACCAACAATAATGGATTTAAGACTTTTAGGTAAATAATTGAAACAATCTTCATAGCAATTCACTCAACTGAGAAACAATCTTCTAGTACTTCTGTAGACTTCACAGTAATTCTCAAACCATCTTGCCCTCCTATTTATTGGGTGAACCCCCCCAACCTTTGTTCTCTCTACATCATAACGATGACGTCTTCCTGACAAATTCACAAACATACGACTGTCTCACCAGCTTGTCGTTAATTTGTGCATTATTGGTATGTGGTATCAAGGGCCATTGCCATTGTCTTTTTCCTGAGGGCAACAATGATTAAAGGTTGTCACTTTTTATCTTCACAACCTGGCCGGTAAAAAGTAAAAACAAACGGTTAGGGTTTATTTGAGTACCATTTATTTTGTTGAAATTAAAAATTAAAAATATTGTAGTAAAATAATTTTTAAATGTATAAATAATACTGTGCAACTCATTTTTAATGAAAGTTTGGTTAAAAAAAGAGATTTGTGGATCCTGTGAACAGTGTAAGGACCTACTGAATTGTGCAATTTCAGTGGAAATTTTGCTGTCAAAGAGGTTGTGCATGAGACCCACTGACAGACAACATCCCACTTGATAGAGCGCTTCCCAATGAAAAAAAAAAGAACAAAAAAAAGAAAAAAAAAAAAAAGAGAAAAATGCAAACGCACAACCGTCAACCGCAATTCAAACGCATACTTAAGTTGAAGGGCCACACCCCATGAATGATTGATGTTTGTCCCCTTTTCCATGATCTTGAAACCTTCGTCAAATGGTAGGAAAAAGTCCATGATTTTTTAGATTAGATCAAATCTAACTGAGGTGGAATGGTAAGAATAACATAATTAATTTAATAATTATTTAAAATAAAAATAATTATGTTAAATTAGTACAATAGAAAATTTGATTAAAATAGACAAACTAAATATAAAGACCATCAAGAATTCCTGAACGTCCAAGACCAGACACCAACTGCTACGGACCCTTCTCTGCCTCAGCAATGGCAGCCACCTGATGAAAATAAGTTCAAAGTTAATTTTGATGATGCGGTCTTCAAGTCTTGTAACCAAGCAGGGCTAGGTGTGATCGTCCGAGACTGGCGTGGTGAGGCTATTGGAGCATTATCCACGTCAGTTCCTACTGCTCAAACAGTTGTGGAGTTAGAAGCCCTTGCTTGTCGCCAAGCGGTGCTGTTTGCGGTGGAGCTAGGCCTTCAAGATGTTGTCTTTGAGGGTGACTCCCTCCAGGTGATCCAAGCTCTTAATCTGGACAGCACAGATCACTTGACTTATGGCCACATTCTCGAGGATATCCGAACTCAAGTGGCTGCTCTTTCTTCTGTTGAATTTATTTTTAATACTAGGCACTGCAACGTTGTAGCAGATGCACTAGGCAAAAAAGCCAAGAATTGTAGGGAGACTCGAGTATGGACTGATTTCATGCCTGAGGACACTGCTTCTCTTGTAATCTTTGACATTCATTGAGTTGTTTTTCTTGTGGAATAAAAGCCCAGGCTACTGATAGTCTGGTTTCTCCAAAAAAAAAAAATATATATATATATATATATATATATAAAGACCATCTATCAAGTATACTTTTCATATCACAACTTTCATTACAGTGTTTCACAATATTATCAATTGTTAAATAAAATAATAATAATGAAGGAAAATTATTTATTTATATATACAAATTTATATTATAAACTAAATAAATGCGTGTAATATTATACACTATTATACAAATGTATATAATATTAAACACTTTTTATACAACGATTTACCCATTTTTTTATTCTATAATTACAATGACAGTACATAGGCAATAACTAAATTTAATATACAAATCGGTGGGTTTGTAGTAAAGGATCAAATCACATATCACTAGTAAACTATACCAATAAATGAAGCAATCAAATAAAAATAAAAAATTGAAAAAAATTACAAACCAATTGAAAGGTGAAGACGTAGCCACATGTCCAACTTTTTCACAAAGAGAAGGGTAGTGCCTGTCAATGACATAGTGGTAGACAACTCATTGAAAAAGAAAAAAAAATCTTACCTTTTGGATACAAGGGACTGGTGACGGAAAAAGAATGAAGAAAAAAGAGAATGAAGATAAGGAAGAAGAAGAAAAGGTTTGTGCTTTTCATTTTATTTTATGTGGATTTATTGATTTAGTGTGTTTTATGGACTGCAAATGCAAATTTGGGGTTGAGATAGAGAGATAAAAACGCAAAGAAAATGACACAAAGTGGCAAAACAACTCAATTTTATTGGAGATGAATTGATGAAGTCATCTTTTTTCTTTTTAAAGCTTTGGCATGAACTGTGAGACCTAATCACGATTCTCAAATTTGGGCAATTTGATTGCGGTTCAGACGGTCTATTTGATTTTTTTTGTATAGAGTGGGTTTTGGATTGACTTGTTTTTAGTCTTTGTGACAATAAGAGGAACACGATCCACTCACACATGACCTGATTATTATTATTATTATTTGGTAAACATCACATGACCTAGTAGAGAAATACTTGTCACATTTATATTAGGTTATGTTTCATCAGGTTTAAAAGGTGGATGATAAAAAATAAAAAAGGGATAAAAAAGTGGGCGATAAAAAAGATTTTAATTTTTTCTCATAATATTTAGTTTTCGGGTGGATAAGTTGAGGAATAGAAAACTTTTTTGGTTGAGAAAAAAAAAAAAAAAAAGATGAAAATATAGTTTGAAAAAATTTATTTGCATACCCCTATTAGATTTTTAAAAAGTAACAAAAACTTTTTTATCAGAAAATTGTGTATAGATAAGCATTTCATTCAAAAAAACAAAGTACAAAAACCTGCAAATAAAAGGGGAAAAACAATATAGATGAACACACCCAAAAAAAAAAAAAAAAATTGAAATGAGAAGCAACAGAAAAGAAAAGGACAAAAATGAAAGAAGAAAAAGACAAGCTAAAATAAAATAAAAATGTTGTGCAACCGGTGTCTTCATCCAAAACACCCCAACCATTTTGCAACCCTGTTTCTCTCCAATTTTCTATTTGATTTATGGAGATTGTATTTTGATGGGCATGGGAGAAAATAGCAAGGCCCCTTTAGTTTTCTCTCATATTTTATTCTGCAATCAAATACCCAAAAATATCATTTTCTCTTCAATTTTCACTCCTTCTTAAATTATCAAAAATCAAGCGGACCCTAAGAGATGCATGTACACATCAAACATGCTTTCAATTTCACATGCCGGCCACATGACAGGCTCTACTGCGAGTGAATGTGTACCATAGGTGCACCAAGTTAGAATTATTGAATTAAATAGGTACTCACTCCACCTTCCCTTCCTATACTATTTCTATTCATCTATAGAAAAAAAATAAAAATAAAAACAACAACAACAACAACAAAAAACGTAATTAAGTGAGGGTTTGGATACACGTTTGCGTTTAAAGTTTGTGTTTTCTAGTTTTTTTTTTTTTTTTTCCTTCTTCTCTAGTGCATGAACAGTAACATCACATGGGTTCACTGTGCAGGAGACAAAATTCACTGTTCATGCATTGTCCACATACTGTTCACGGATCCCACGGCACTATTCACACATTAAAAAATTATTTTACTACAGTGTTTTCAGTTTTTAGTTTCAGTAAAAGTAAGTTATATCCAAACGGACTTTAAGTACACAAGTTGATGCAAAATTTATTGCGACAACTTTTTGTTTTTTAATCCAATAAAATTATAATAATGGGAGAAGGGCATGAGGGAAATTAACAAAAAATGTTGTGAGACTCTGTGATGGTTTTTTTTTTCTTTTTTGGGAGGGGGTGGGGGGTGGGGGTGGGGTGTGGGACTTTAACAACAATCAATAATTTGCTAGTGGCAGGCAAAACAACAATCATAAGCACGAGGATAGAATCTTTAGGAGGACACATTCAGCAAAAAAATAATAATCTTTTTTTGGGGGGGGGGGGGGGGGGGGGGGGGGGGCCGGGGGGGTGGGATCAATAAATTTGCTAGTGGCAGGCAAACAACAATCATAAGCACGAGCATAGAATCTTTAATTACAAAGGTAATTTCAATCAAAAACATTTAATGATAATTTACACACATACACGTAGACGCAGTTACATATGAGATCAAAGTATCAAACCGCATTAAGGATGGAATACCGGGCTACATCCTTTATGCAAAACAGTCAAGATGAAGGGTCACACATGACCTGATATATATATATATATATATATATATATATATTGGCAAACATCACAAGACTTGATTCACTTACATCTTATTCTCACACAGGATGTATGCTCACGTGAAACACGCATTCAATCGCATATGCCTGCCACTTGATAGTTTCTATTGTGAATAGAAACTATGTTAGTGTGTGCATGTATATATATACACACACACATATATATATATATATATACACACACATACATATATATATATATATATATATATGTGTGTGGGGGGGGGGGGTGGGGTGGGGATTGGGCCTAGAAGGCCCAAATAAGCCCATTTAATCGGAACCTAAACTAGGGCCTGGGGCCCATCAGGGCAACTTGTTGTGATGCACAGGGACGGAGTTGACCTCGGGCCTTACAACTGGAGGTCCAACCCCAAGGTCAGGATGACAACTAAATGGACACCACACCAAGGGTGTTTCAAGCAATCGGCCAAGATATTGACAAGTGAAGACGAAAGTAGGCACAGGATGCTTACATGGCAGGGTCGGTAACTGAGGGTAGGCTGTGCCTGTGGGGAAGTTCACTACCAAGTATTCATTGGTGTCCGGAACAAGTTCTAAGGGAATTCTTTAGAGTTGTGAGGATCCCTTGGGATTCTGAGGGACGTGAGAATAAGTGTGAAGTGTCCGAGGTAATGATGAAGACCCCACTTACAAGAGGCTATAAAAGGGAAAGGGGGACAAGGAGTAAGGGGTTGGAAAAATTTTGGAGGAAGGAGAGCATAGAGGGAGAAACACTGGGAAACACTGGGATTAAGGGTAAATTCTGGTGATGGTTGAGAACTAAGGCTTAGGGAAGCTAAACTAGATGCATCTCAAAGCCCAATTGGTAGGATCGTGTGATAGCTCACCTACAAATTAATTGGGGGCCGAAATACTATCATCTAAGCAGGATTTGGTGCTCACAATATATATTATGGAAGTAATTACTAATTAGGTACTCAATCCACCTTCCCATCCTCCACTAATTAAATATATTTTTTTAAATTGAAACTTTAGGTCAAAAAAAAAAAAAAAATCTTGCAACAGACATTTTTTTAATATCCGATTTTTTATAATAATGGGTAGAAGGATTTTAGTAACTTTGATTATTCTAATAATTAAAAGATAATAAATTGCTACTAAGTTACTCGGTCTCTTGGCTACAAGACTCTCTTTGGTCACAGCAATTGACATCTTTGTTCATGGGGTTGATAAAATTGATAGTCCTTGGTAAAAGTTTGCACCTAGAAAAACATAAAGAAAAAAATAAATAAGCACGTACAATAACTTAAGGAAGTCATACATGGATAGCTTGATCAATGACGTAAGGCTATAGCTTTCCAGCTCAACAGTGTCTACATAATTAGAGACCTTCTGATCAAGACGTTCTAGGGCAGGCCCAAAACTTTGTTGAAGGGTCAAAAGACGATAGAAGGTTGATTAGACAAAATCCTTATCCTTATCTAGATGAGCTAAAGGAATGGACGAAATAAAAGGAGAAGGCATAAGGACTGGTTAGGGCTATTTTAGCTATTTTTTAATTTTAAATATTGTTTATATATATATATATATATATATATATATGTTTATAGCTGGATCTTCTTGCTTTTTGAAATACAAAATTGCTTATATAGTTTTTCTACTTAGGTTTTATCAATATCTCTTTTACGAGTTGTTAAGAAAATTGATTTTCAATTATTATTTGGTATGTTAATTCCAACTCACAACAATTTTAAAAAATGAAAATAAAAAATTAATTTAGAATTTCAATTATGTTGTACTTTTACTAGCTCAATATTTGTGAAGCCTTCCTAATGAATAAAGATGGAGAAAGGATAAAAAACCTACGTATATATTTTTTTCTTTTATAAAAATTAGTACATTTTTTGGATTGTTAGTATAATTTTGGGAGCTTTTTTTTGTTTGATGGAGACTTGAAACATCCAAAAAAAATTTAGGATGAATGGAAGGCCCAGGTCTTGAGCCGGGGACCAATAGGAATTGCCAATCTTTAGGTTTGAATTCTTGGGGGACCTTAACTAACCTTCCACTTCTTCCTAAGGAGTGGAAATGGATCATTGGTTTGAGGGTTAACTCACCCTATTTAATCTTCTTGGACATTCCTAAGGAGTGGAAGTGGATCATCAATCTGAGGTTGCATAATCGAGGTTGCTAACGATCTCAGATACATAATTTTTCTGTCAACTAGTCAGGGCAGCACGTGCTAGCCATGGAAAAAAAAAAAATTAGTGATTAGAATCAATTTTAGATTTTATTTGTATCACAAAATAAAGATATAAATAATTTGATTTTTAAAATTCATAGAGATTTACATTAATCAAAAGAGATATTAATTTTAAGAATTTTGATAATTATGTCATAAAAAGTTAATCTCATTCATATAAGACCGTGATAGATCCCAGTTTAATATTTTATTATTTTATTTTGACCTATAACTTACATCTCAAATGTTGTGAATATATTGTAATAACAACAAAATGTCACAACATTTTTAGTTGTGCTAGATCTCGGTATAATATTTTATTATTTTATTTTGACCCATAAGGAATTGACACATGCGTCACAACATTTTCATAATATCTCTATTTATACATTGTACTTAATTATAATGTAAATTTATATTGTAGACACAAAAAATGGCAAATTTTGTACACATTTACAAAATTTGTACAATATTTACCATTTTTTGTGCAAATGTGTATAATATTAACCACTTTTGTGTATTTACAATGTAAACTTGCATTGCAAGTACAAAATAAACATATAAAGATCTTAAAAAAAACAAAAAACAAAAACAAAGCTCAAACCAACTGGCATACTTGAAGGGGAAAAAAAAAAGAAAAAAAGAAAAGAGAAAGTGCACCTAACTAATTGAATAAACTAAAAAAAAAATATTCATGAGTCTTTGGCTCTTTTTATATATTTAATAGATGTGCCAGCTTATATAAATATTTAAAAGAAAAAAAAAAAACAAATTGAGAACTGAAAAAAATAAATAAATAAATAAATCCTTTAGGCAATGTAGAAATTAATGTTAAAATGTTGTGGACTTAGCATTTTTTTATTTGATCTATAAGAAATTGAGAGCTCAACAATTGTGAAAATATTGTGATAACAATAAGTGTTGTAACATTTTCTCAAAACATTTATTTTTAGTTGTGGTTGGTTACAGTCTCATATTTTATTATTTTTTTTCGACTTGTAAGAAATTGACACGTCAATAGTTGTGAAAATATTGTAAAATTTGTTGTGTCAGTATAACAATATATATACCAGCTTACATAAATATTAAAAAAAAAAAAAAAAACTTTAGGCACTGTAGCTACCGTGCCAGTTGAATAAACCAAAAACACTACACAATAAGTGTTGTAACGTTTTCTCAAAACATTTATTTTTAGTTGTGGTTGATCACAGTCTCATATTTTATTATTTTATTTCGACTTGTAAGAAATTGACAAGTCAATAATTGGGAAAATATTGTGAAATTTTTTGTGTCAGTATAACAATATATATATATATATATATTACCTTACATAACTATTTAAAAGAAAAAGGAAAAAAAAAAAAACTTTAGGCACTATAGTTACTGTGCCAATTGAATAAACCAAAAGCACTGCATAATAAGTGTTATAACATTTTCTAAAAAAACTTTACGGACTATAGCTACCGTGCCAGTTGAATAAACCAAAAGCACTGCACAATAAGTGTTATAACATTTTCTTAAAACATTTATTTTTAGTTGTGGCTAATCACAATCTCATATTTTATTATTTTATTTTAACTTGTAAGAAATTTACACGTCAATAATTGTGAAAATATTGTGAAATTTGTTGTGTCAATATAACAATATATATATATATATATATAAGCTTACATAAATATTAAAAAAAAAAAAAAAAACACAAACCGATTACTAAAAAAAAAACTTTAGGCACTGTAGCTACCGTGCCAGTTGAATAAACCAAAAGCACTGCACAATAAGTGTTGTAACATTTTTTCAAAACATTTATTTTTAATTGTGATTGGTCACAGTCTCATAGTTTACTATTTTATTTTGACTTTTAAGAAATTGACACGATAATAATTGTGAAAATATTGTGAAATTTGTTATGTTAGTATAACAATATATATATACCAGCTTACATAAATATTTAAAAGGAAAAAAAAAAAAAAAAAACACAAACCGATTACTGAGAAAAAAAAACTAGCTACAGTGCCACTTGGCACTGTAGTTACTATTCAAAACTTGGAAAAAAAGTGACTCACGAAATCAAAGCACTGTAGCTACAGTGCTTTAGTGCATTCTCGCATATCAATAATTGTGAAAATATTCTGAAATTTGTTGTGTCAGTATAACAATATATATATCAGCTTACGTAAATATTTAAAAAAAAAATACAAAATGATTACTGGAAAAAAAAACTGTAGCTAAGTGTGAAAATATTATGAAATTTGATGTGTCTGTATAACAATATATATATACTAGCTTACATAAATATTTAAAAAAAAAAAAAAAAAAAACACAAACTGATTATTGAAAAAAAAAAAAACTTTAGGCACTGTAGTTATAGTGTTGGTCAATAATTGTGAAATTTGTTGCGTCAGTATAACAATATATATACTAACTTATATAAATATTAAAAAAAAAACTTTAGGGACTGTAGCTCCTGTGCCGGTTATCTAAACCAAAAGCATTGTATATAAAGAAAAGACAAAGACAAAAAAAAAAAAAAAAAAAAAAAAAAAAAAAAAAAAAAACTCACGACACTAAAGCATTGTTACCACTATAGTGCTTGCACAGTGCAAACTGAGCGTACAGTACCGAAGCATTGTAGCGGCATAGCCGCTTTTTATATGTGAGAAAATTAATTTTTAGAAACTCTTCTACACTCTTACCAACAGCAGCAGAATGCAATTATTGGCGTAAAATGTAATACAATCTGATGTTAAAGTGAAAAGAGAGGATAAAGCTTTAGGGAAATAAAGAACTCTAGATCGGTTCTGAAACAACGTTTGGACTTTGGAGCATCCAAAAGGTGAAGTACAAAAGTAGAACTTTTTAGAAAGGAAATAATAACACAAACAAAATTTATTGACAATTTTAAAGTCAACACTTGCAATGCCAAACTTCCAACTAATATGATAATATTTCAGAAACAAAACTTAAATATGCCTGAACACAAAAGGCCTAAGGAAATTCATGACAGTTACCACAAGGACTATGATCCCAACAACAGTTGCCGTTCCTCTCCAAATATCTCGAAAATAAACAGTTTTCAAGGATTCCATATTTTTATTCCACCAGTTGCGGTAGTACTTATTAAGATCTTCAGCAACATCATGGTAATAGGATTTTTCTTCCACAATTTCTTGGCCAAGTTTGTTAACCATCTCGGCAACTGCTTTATTGCTACCTAATGAGTGAACTATAATCCCCTCCTCAACAAGCAACTCCACGTCATCTTTACTATTGATAAGAAAATCCAATAGCAAGATATAATTGCATATGTAAGCTTTATCTGGATAATGACACTGCTCGAGGGCCATGAGATTTCGAAAAAGGTCTTCAGTTTTGTTATCTACCACAAAGTGTGGGATTACCAAGCGAGTTTGCATACTCTCCAGGAAAGGAATTTTTTTCAAGCATGGTAAGCACTGCAAGAGCCATGAGCAATTGAAACATGGAAATATTTCCAACAATTTATTACCTTTTTGGATTGCTACTTGAAGTAAGTCTCTATTGACTCTTTTTTTTTCTTTTTCTTTCCTATTTTGGAATATCAATCCTGCCATATCCAGCTTTGTTGCACTATGTCGATGTTCAATAGGATCTCCAGGTTTCCGGTTGGGTGGGTGGAAGAAATATCTATGCAAATCAGTGAAATGTTTTACTTTCTTCTCATCGCATATTTTCTCCTCGCTGATAAAAAAGTACTTACAAGCAAGCGTAAGAAAAGAATCTTGATAGCCTGTAGCAAAATGTTGATATAACTCATCAAGTATAAAAAATGGAACCTGATTCTCGAGTAATATCAAGTCTTGCCTTATACCATCCTTTAGCCATGGTTTACTTAGTATATAATCCTTTCCTTCTTCCTTAGCTTCAGTACTCCTCAAGAAAAGCTCGATGATAAAGATAGAATCCAGGAGAATCATATCCACAAAATTTTTCCCTTCAGGTAGAGTGATCTCTTCAGCATAACAACGGCGGATCTTATCTTTGTTTTTTTCGACGATCTTTTCAAAATCATCTCTGATTTTCTTAGTTCGAGAAAAGAATATATTGAAATATCTTTTTTTCAGAGTTTCCATGATCTTCATGTCCTCCGGTTCCTCCCTGCTGTGATGAACAGGGCCTATTAAAATAAGCTTTGGAGTGTAGGCTGCATTCTTTACATTGCGAAGTCTTTTGGGGACCTTGTAGATGCAACAATCCGGGTCCCAATTAGGCTCCCTAAATAGTGATATGTCAAGGATAGTCTCTTCTGCGTAACTGGTAGGCATGGCAATCTTTTCCTAGTGACAAAAAACAACAATCATTAGCACTAGAATACAATCACCAACTTCAAAACTTATTCCGAGAGGCACCATTTGCAGCCAATTCAGTTGAAATTGAAACCAAAAAGAGTTTAGATCTAATAATTTAGAGGGTGTCAAGGAAATCTTACATAAAATATAAATGGAAAAGTTGAGAGAAAAGTTAACCAAGAATCCAAATTAGATTCTAATTGCACCCCAATTTTAATCTGTGTATCAATTATGTTTGCATGCAGATTCATGTATTTAAACTTATAAAATATAAATAAGAATTTTGTAGCTCAACTATCACAATCTAATATTTTCAATGGAAATATTCATGATTCAAATTTTCCAAAACTCCGACTATCAATGTATCCAAAAAATCTTAGAAAATATGTAGGCATCACAATTATTTCATGAGAAATTCTGTGACAGCATAATTACAACATGAATAAGTGATGATATGTGGACTATCTTGTGCTAAGAAATGTAAAGAGTCCAAAAAATCTTCAATAAATAAGTAACTTCAATATTAGGAAGCTACAAAATCGCGTTAGTATAAGAGAATTATTCACCTAATATTATTATTATTATTATTATTATTATTATTATTTTGAGAATAAATCAATAACATAGTGTGCATGTGTCAGACAATGTTTAGACAAATGTCCTTACACAATGAAATATTCGTATTTTCTATAATACAGTTTATAATTATTTTTTGAAGAAATAAATGTTATTTTTCTACCATTTATTTTTTGGAAATTAATCAAGCATTTTTCCTCCTATTCTAATTAATTTTCTTTTTGTATAAATACGAAAGATTTACATTTGTAACATTGGCTCCATAATGATTGATCTTTATCATTAGACTATAACGTCAATTGGTTTTTTTCCATTAAGTAGGCACCTACTATTATTAAACTATTTGTGTTACTATTATACATGTGAAGGGCTAAAAAAAATAAATAAATAAATAAATAAACAAACCAAAAAATGGTCTCACAGGCTCAACCAAACTTAACACAACTTTACCACATATCAAATTAACACAACCCACAATACAGCAGCAATGAAAGAAGACAGTGTGCAAGAGAGGCCAAAAAAATAAAAACAAAAAGCAACAACAACAACAAGAAGACAACGTGCAAGAGAGAAAGAGGGGAAAAAAAAAAGAGAAGAAGCAGAGAGCGTGCGGGAGAAAGAGGCAAAAAATAAAGAGAAAGAAAGAAGAAGAAGAGGAAGAAAGAAGAATAACAAAGTGCAAGAAGGGGAAAAAAGAAAAATCATGCCGCATAGAGAATGAAAGAAAGAATATTATGTTTTCTTGTCACTTTAGTGGGTCCCACGATTTTCTAATTATTTACAACAATGTCATTGGGCAACATTGTTTGATAATTGAAAATTGGTATGAGAAGCTTTCTAAATTCTTTAACTACTCTATAAAAAAATTCATACCAAACATATTGTTTAAACACATATACCAAACAGACTCTTAAACTTTTGAGACAAGTGAATTCTATAAAACACTCATTCCTTACCACACCAAGCTCGCAAGGCTAGGTACTTTGCATTATGCTCCTTCATGGTGGTGTAACAGAAACCAGATGCATCCTATGTGTGGAGATGCATCCTTGAAGCTGAATATATCATAGTCAAAAGATCGAGTTGCTGGAGAATCGGGAGCGAAAATCATTTCAAATATGGGGGAGGAGGAGGGGACAACTAACTACTAGCAACCACTACCTACAAAGTTGCTCATAACAAGAGTTTTGTAAATTAATTGACACTTCTCCATGCACAAAGTAGTTGGGGGTTTAGTAGTATAGGTGAAAAATTGTTCGAATTGCAGAATTAGTAGTATATTGCAGTTATCTCAAAAAAAAAAAAAAATTGTTACATCTAATGGTAGCTTTTTCTATCTTTTTCCTCACCATATATATATATATATATATATATATATAGACTTGCTCACCACCACTAGCTTTGTTACAAGAAGCACAAGTTAGTGCCCTAATAGATGATGGAGCAAGGATATGATCTAGTGATGAAATCCTTACCACATATGGCAGAAACAATACTTAATACACCATAAACTCAAGATTTTCATGTCTATAATTAATTGTAAATAGTTTAGGACGTCATTTCTATAATTTTAAATTTATGTTTTTAACTCAAAATTGAGGTTAGGTATTTTACGGGTCGGGTCAACAAATTCTGACCCGTTTTGCCATATTTATATGCTACTCGCCCTCACATAATGGGGAAAAAAAATTGTACTTTATTTGTTTCGAGAATATTTTTATTCTCCAGTTAAAAATATTTTGAATTGAAAATATATTCTAAAAAACTTCTTATTTTCTAGTGTTAGGTTGCATTCTTAAGAATGCTCATCAAAATATTTTCCGAAGCTTGACTTCTATAGAAAGCCACCGTAAAAAAGGACATCAATATTACGACAAATCCAGTTTAAATCAAATACCCTAATAGATGAGGTGGGTGGTTGGTGGAGAGGGGAGGGATGGTCGAAAAAGTAGAGACAGTAGCTAAGCAACTGACTGCCTGCCAGAGTAGGGGGGGGGGGGGGTTGGTTTGGACAAATTTTCTTGATAATTCAAAAATATTTTTGGTTTATAATTATCAAATTAAGTTGATATTTGGAGTTTCTATATAATTCTTATCTAGTATTTTTCCTTCTTATATTCTAGGGTGTCATGCTCATATATTATATTGAAGTGACTGAACTAATCTACATTCCAAAGAGAAAAAAAAAATGCATCTCCTAAAACTTTTTTTTATTTTTTATTTGAGATTAGCGTCTCCTAATACTTGTTAGAGGAAGTTAATTAGTTGAGTGCAAAAACCACATTAGAAAGTATAAACTATAAAATATAATTAACCAACCTTAAAATGTATATTTTTTTAATTAAAATTATTAAATATGAACTCAATTAAATTACTAAATTATAAAAAATAAGAAATAAGAAATAAACTAGATTATCAGTATTTGGCGAACTTTATATTGTAGAAAAAAATTAAAGTGAAGCGATGTACTAAAAAACCATGCAAATTCTGTTTGAACAGAAAGGATGGAGAAAAGAACCTGCAAATTGTGCTTGAAAGAAAAAACTAGCAGAATATGATAGAGATCATGTCCAACGAAGCAAGGCTAAGACTATTTGATTCTCTCTCTTCTCACTCATAGCTTAAACTCACTCATCTAAGAAACAATCTTCTACTTCTGTACACTTCATAGCAATTCTCAAAACCTTCTTGCCCTCCTATTTATTGAGTGAAACCCCCAACCCTTATTTTCTCTACGTCATAACCATGACGTCTTTTCTGACAAACATACAACTGTCGCATTTACTTGTCATTACTTTGTGCATTATTGGTCACAACTAACAATCACCATTGCTATTGCCTTTTTTAACTCAGGGCAACAATTATTAAGGTTGTCACTATTCAACTTCACAAGCTGGCCTGTGAAAACAAACAGTCAAGATGGAGGGCCACACCCCATAAATGATTAACATTGTCTTGACTTTGTTTTTAGTCTTTGTGACGAGAAATATGATCCACACACACATGACCTGATTGTTTTTTAGTAAACATCACATGACCTCATTCACTTACATCTTAATCACAGAGAATGGTAGCTAGAAGCAGGACCCCGGTGCGACCTATAAGAGAAATATGCACGTTGCATTATGGATGCGTTTGGTTGGGTGTTAAAAAGTCGGTGATTAAAAATATGAAGGAAAAAAAGTGAGTAATAGAAAAGATCTTAATTTTTACTCATGATTCTTGGTTTCTGGGATGAAAAGTTGAGGACCAGTAAATTCTCTTTTTTTTTATTAAAAAAATGTAGTTTGCGAAAATTTATTTGCATACCACTATTAGATTAAAAAAAAAAGTAATGAAATATTTTTATTAGAAAGTTATGTGCGGATAAGCATTTCATTAACGAAAGAAAAACAAAGTATAAAAACCTGCAAATGATGAGGAAAAAAACCAAAATAGATGAACACAAATAAAAAATAAAAATAAAAAATCCTATATGAGAAGCAGTAGAAAAGGACAAAAATGGAAGAAGAAAAAGACAAAAGCTAAAATAAAGCAAGTTTATATATTATGTATAATTTTAAATTTCAAAAAATAGCAATTTAAACAATTGGTTGATGACATAACTATTAATCTTTAATTTTCTAAAAATTTTACAAGCACGGAGGATATAAAAAAAAAATAAAAATGTAATCCAATGGTAGAATTCTCAAAATTCATTTCCAATAAAAAGATATTGAGTAAGGTTGTAGCCATAATTTTAAAAACCAGAATGAACTGGCCGGTCCAACCGATTCAACTGTGAATCGGCCATTAATCCAGTCCGGTTATGACAAATAACTGAAAAAGAGCTAAAAACCGAAAATAATTGAAAACTATCCGGTTCAACTATAAAACTGGAAACCAGTATGGTTGAATTGGTTTTGTAAAATTGTTTAAAGAGATTTGCAATGGAGCTTTTTTTGAAATCTTCTTTTTTCTCAGATTTGTTGATAGTGAGGGCAGATTGTTGCAATAAAGTATTTTTTTTCTTAAGATTGGCTATGCTTGAGAGAGAGAAAATGATTGAATATTCATGCTTGGCATTGAAATTAGTATTTTGGAGTGGTATCTACATATCTTTAGTGAGAGAGAGAAATGAGAGGAACCAATGATGGTATTGTAGAGATAAATAATTGATCTAACTTCCTAAGATAGAGAGGAAGATAAGGATTTTGTGGAGGCCAGAAGACTGAAAAATAAAGAGTTTTTGATCATAAGTAAGTAAAGTGGGGAGTGCCGGAATGGAGTGCTAGATTTACGAGATGTATTAAAAAAATAAAAAATAAATAAAAAAGAGTAAACGGGTGGCTAAGAGTGGCGGAGTGGGAAAGTGGATTTTTAAAGAGCCATAACTCATAAGTCAGTGACTTGTCTAGTCATCTCACTTTGGGTTTTTTTTTTTTTTTAATTTTCTTGGTTAAATAAATAGTTAATGTTATATTATTATATTTATATAAACTAAAAGATGAAACTGAAATACTAAGGGGTGTTTGGCACAAGCACTTAAAAATTGAAAACATGTGTGAAAATATATGTTGGTAAAAAAGTATATGAAAATACATGTAATATTGTTTAAAAACAGAAAACATATATTTGAGTGGGTGTTCCAAATAGAACCTAAATAGTTTATTCTTTGTCAACCATTACTAACAAGAAAAGAAAGGTGGTATGGAGAAAAAACACTTTTTCTAATTTTTATATTTTCTTAATATAAGATTTTAAAGAAAAATTATTTTAATATTCTAATTATATTAATTATAACGTCATTGGTTCAACCATCGGTCCAATCCCGGTCGGACCATAAAACCGATAATCAGTCTCTTTGGTTCTTTGTCCGTTTCGGTTTTTAAAACCATGGTTGTAGCTAAATTTTGTCATTTCTCTCCAATTTCCTTACCCCCTAAAATTATCCCAACTAAACAGCTCCTAAGAGATGCATGCACACATGAAATACGCATTTAGTTTCACATGCCTGCAACATGACAAGCTCTATTGTGAGTGAATATGTACCATAAGTACACCAAGTTAGAATTATTGAAGTAATTAGGTACTCAATCCACCTACCCTTCCTCTACTATTTTTATTTATCGAAAAAAATCAACAAACGTAATCAGGTATACAAGTTGATGCAAAATTTATTGTGACAACCAGGGCCGGCTCAAGGCCTAGGCAAGTTAGGCCTAGGCCTAAGGCCCCACCAAAAAAAAAAAATTTTCCTTGGAAAAAAAGGCTCAACTTTTCATAGTTAAAGGCCTAAATTTTTATAAAATTATATATATTTTCTAAAGGTTGTAGAATTTTTTTTTATTAGTGATGTACAAATTTTACTATTGGCTTACAAATTGCCATGTTAATAATCACAAAAATGTGATAAAAACATTCATTAGTTAAATTGATGAAGTTCATCAATGAGAGACAATATCACATTATATTTTGAACATTTTATAGTGCTTTTAATTAGCGCATTTTTCTTTTTCATTTCTATTAAGACTCTCAAAGTATAAGACCAATAGAACCTTAACTCAATTGAAACCCTAAAATATTTCAAAAAGATGTTGCAAATGTGTTAAATCATCAATTATAAATTAATTTCCCCTAATAGTTTGAGACTTTGATTTTTGTAAATTAATATCCTACAAAACCGTACACCAAATAATATCTATCTCTCATTCTCTCTCTTAAAATCAAAATATAAAATTAAAAATTCGATTACAACTTTATTTAACTATGCATCATCTTATATCCAAAATAAAGTATCTTTTTCGTTCACAATATATTTTTATTTCTTTTTATTAATATTTATAATTCAACTATGATATTCAATTCACTATATGAAATTAACATTAGTCCAGTTGGTATTATTTATGTATTTAATGTATCAAATTAACTTTAATTTGATTAGTATTAAATAATTTTGTTTAATTAATATTTACATATTAAAGGCCCCGCATAAATTTTTCGCCTTAGGCCTCAAATTATGTTGGGCCGCCCTTGGTGACAACAATATGTTTTTTAATCCAATAGTTATAATAATGGGAGAAGGGCATGAGGGAAACAAAAAATGGTGTGACTCCAACAAAAAACAAAAACTTAACATATTGGTAATTTCGAAACCAACTACAAGCAATGCCATGCAAACTTACAACTAGTTGACAATATCACAATAAAAATAATTAAATATTAATCTTGAGGAAAAAAGGCCTAAGGAAATTCAAGATAGTTACAAGCAGGACTATTGTCCCTATAAAAGTTGCAGTGCCTCACCAAATATCACCAATAATATTGTTCTCAAGGATCCCATATTACGATTGCAATTGTTGGCATAGTACCGATTAAGCTGTTGAGCGAGTTCTAGGTAACAGGATCCTTTTGTTAACGATAATGGCAACTGCTTTATTGCTACCTAACTTGTTAACAATAATCCCTTTCTCAACAAGCAACTCCACATCTTCTCTAGTGTTGATAAGAAAATCCAATAGCACCATATAATTGCATATGTAAGCTTCAAATGAATAGTGGCACTGTTCCAAGGCCATGAGATTTTTGAAAATGCCTTCAGTTTCGTCATGTACCTCCAAGCGTGGGACTTCTAAGAAAGTTTGAGTATTCACCAAGCACCGAAAGCGTTTCAAGAACGGTAAGCAACGCAAGAGCCATGAGCAAGAGCCTATTTGATTAACAGGTTACCTTCTCCCTTATTGAATAATAAGACTCCTTTTGAACTCTTGTTTCATAAACCAACTTCCTATGACCATTTAAGGGTCTTTGGTTATGAGTGTTTTGCATCCACTATTGCAGCAACCAGAACTAAGTTTGATCCTAGGTCTAGAAGGTGTGTCTTCCTTGGTTATCCTTTTAATGTCAAAGGATATAAAGTTTTTGATTTGTCTTCTCATTCTGTCTTCATTTCAAGGGATGTCACCTTTCATGAATCTATTTTTCCTTACAAAACTTCCATTTCCAATTCCACTCCACCTATTGAATCTTCTGTTCCTTTGCTTTGTACTTTTCTCTTCCCTTTGATGATATTATTTCTCCTTCTTCTCATTCTGCTATTCCAACTTCTGTTTCTTCTAATCTAGAAGACACCATTTTTCAAATCCATCATGAGCTTGATGATGATTTCCTGCATGATGTTTCTGTTGAGCCTCCAAAGCCTCTTAATGATCCTATTCCCATTAGACAATCCACTAGAGCTCACAAAAGGCCTTCCTATCTTGAAGATTACTATTGTAACATGGTTGTTTCATCTCCCACTGCTTCTGTTCTCCAATCAGGTACTTCTCACCCCTTGTCTTCTTACCTTTCATATTATTCCCTCTCTTCTTCCTATAAAACCATTTGTTGTTCTATATCTTCCATTGTTAAACCTACCCACTATTATCAAGCAGTTACTGACCTTAAATGGCAGGATGCAATGGATGCTGAAATAGCAGCTCCAGAGGCCAATAACACCTGGACCTAGACTACCGTACCTACTGGCAAGAAGCCTATAGGATGTAAGTGGGTTTACAAGGTCAAATACAAGTCTGATGGCTCTGTGGAGAGGTATAAGGCACGAATTGTTGCCAAGGGTTTTACTCAGAACGAGGGTGTTGATTACACTGAAACATTCTCACTAGTAGCCAAGATGGTTTTTGTTAAATATCTATTGGCAGTGGCTGTAGTTAAGGGTTGGTTCCTTGCTTAACTTGATGTCAACAATGCTTTTCTCCATGGGGATTTAACTGAGGAGGTTTATATGGCTATTCCACCAAGGTTTCATAGCCAGGGGGAGCAGGTTTGTAGGTTAAACAAGTCTCTTTATGGACTTAAGCAAACCTCTAGGCAGTGGTTTGCTAAGTTCTCTACAACCTTAATTCAAGACTTGGGTTTTACCCAATCTAAGGCTGATTATTCTCTGTTTACTAGGCAGAAGGATAAATCTTTCTTACTCATATTGATTTATGTGGATGATGTGTTAGTAGCTAGTGACAACAAAGATGAAATAGCAGAATTCAAGTTGTTACTGGATCAAAGGTTCAAACTGAAGGATTTGGGAGACTTGAAATATTTTCTTAGACTTGAAGTTGCTAGATCAGACCAAGGTATAGCTTTATCTCAAAGGAAATATTTTCTTGAGCTGCTGAATAATGCAGGATATCTAGGGTATAAGCCAGCAAAGACACCAATGGAGAAAAATCTTAAGTTGAGTAAGTATGAGGGAGAGGAACTTAAGGATCCTAGTTTGTATTGAAGGATGATTGGCAGATTGTTGTATCTGACTATTACCAGGGCAGACATTACTTATGCAGTTCATAGGTTGAGTCAATACATGGCTAAGCCTAGAAAGCCTCATTTGGATGCTATGTACAGGGTCTTACAATATCTGAAAAATGAACCAGGGAAAGGCATTTTGTTTTCTTCAAAATCAGAACTACATGTGAAGGGATTTGCAGATTTTGATTGGGCAACGTGTCTTGACACAAGAAGGTTAGTGACTAGCTATAGCATATTCATTGGTGATTCATTAGTTTCATGGAAATCAAAGAAGCAGTGCACAGTCTCAAGATCTTCAGCAGAGGCAGAGAATAGGGTCATGGCTGTGGTAACATGTGAGATAGTCTAGTTGTTGTATTTTCTAAGAGATATTGGAGTTCAACACAATAGAGAGGCTTTACTTTTCTATGACAATTAGGCTACATTGCACATTGGATCAAATCCAATGTTCCATGAAAGGACTAAGCATATAGAGATTGATTGTCATATAGTGAGGGACAAGGTGCTTGAAAAGGTTATCAAGTTGATCCATGTTAGAACACATTGTCAATTAGCTGATTTACTAACCAAAGCACTCAACTTCAATCAATTTTCAACTTTGATTTGCAAAATTGGGATGGTTAATATTCATTCTGCAGTTTCCCTTAAGAGGGAGTATCAAAATGTAAAGCATGAGAAGCATAAAGGCTTGACAGAATTAGCAACAAGGCAAAACTGCAAAATTGAAGAAAGAAAAGACAAGCAAGAGTTAATCGACAAGTAGCTTACGATGTTAAAGTTGTATGTAGTTTTAGTGTGTATTTATTGATTCTAGAAGTTAGTTAAGACATGTGAGAATGGTAGTTACTATGTGGATTCACACGTGTAGAGTTGTTAGTCAGTTATTAAGCTACTCTCTTTGTATATAATGTGTACATTTTTCTTTTGGTTGAATATACAATTGAGGAAGTTCTTTTCCCTATTTTCTGCTAAAAGGCCCATCACTCACAGTAGACCTCAAGAAGTGCTCAATGATAAAGATTGAATCCAATACAACCATTTTCACAAAATCTTCGCTACTGATATCGAAGATCTCTTCATAACAATGATGATAATCAGGGTCGAAGCCACGTTGGGGCTTGGGGGGGCCATGGCCCCCCCTAACTTTTTGAATTCTCCATTAGAGCTAGTAAAAAAATAAAAAATAAAATAAAAAACTAAAATTACATGTAAATTTATTCACGCCCCCCCCCCCCCCCCAAATTTTATAATTGACTCTCTTAAAATTTAAAATTGGCATCTAAAATTTTTGAACTATTCCAATAAATGTAAAACATTGTGAAATTATTGTGGACGTACCACTTTTCAAATTAAAGTGGCAAAAAAAACCAAAGGAAAAAAATAAATGAATTTGGTACAAAAAGCCTAACAAAAAAAAAAAAAAATCTTCATTGGCCCATTCCTCAGCCCGTAACTCTCCAAATATTAGCAAACCCCCAAATCTCCTTTTAACATTTTCCAAATCAAAAAACAAAAAAACAAAAACAAAACAAATCTGTATCATATAGCTATTTTGTTATTTTTGTGTGCATCCACGAATGTTGTTTCCTCGGCTCTAGGCTCTTGCTCCAATTAATTGCAATGGCAACCATTAGTATCTCTCTCTGTTTTTTCTATTATGTACTGTCATTCTTTTTTATTACCAGTTATGTTTTGGGGGAAGATATAGTAAAGCTACTAGCTAAATGCGTGGTTAAAAAGAAAGTAGCTTTTTATGTGTTGTAGAGCACTCAAAAAATGTGGCGGAAGGTGAATTGATGTTTATGTATTTGTTTATAATATATTATTATGTTATATATAAAAATGGTATGGTTGAGTTTATAACTTAAATTGTGTGTGTGTGTGTGTGTGTGTGTGTGTGTGTGTGTGTGTGTGTGTGTGTGTGTGTGTGTGTGTGTGTGTGTAATAATAATTGTAAGGACACGGTTGAATCCTAGGCCCAAAAATGTAAAGGATCTAGGCCCAAAGAACCCAATACAATGAATTTGTAGAGAGTGGGTTTGAAATCTAGGTTCTAATTGATTGGGTTGTAATTACAGTGGATCCAAATGACCATAAAGTAAAAATAGACTGGTTGTATCTAATGAAAATCGTCCTCGGCACAATCTGAGGAGATCTATTCTTGTATATATTTTTGAAGTTGGTTACAAGTATTGTTCTTATTGCTGCAGTAATTCTTTCTTAATTCTCCGATCTCCAATTTTTAGGATCTTCTCTCTGTTTTATACCATCTTCTTCCTTTAATCTCTACCCTCCACATGTAGAGTAGATTGTTGGTGTTGATCCTTGTCCCATTGGCACTTTCCTGAAGTCTCTCGTAGTAGCTGTAAGGATGAAAATTACTATTTAGATATCATTTCCTCATTAATGCGGCTAGAGAGTTAATTACAGAGCATTCAATGTGGTGGTAGCGGCTTTCTCTTAAATATTTCTTAGTCCTCATCTGTCCCGTACCTTCTGAATGTGTATGCTTACCAGTAGAATTTCTTGGAATGTTGCCTTGGATGACAGACCATAGTTTCGGACCTCGGCTTTGACCAACCGAGGTGGCATCCCTCCTTGGACCACTTTCCTAGACTCTTAGGACCATACCTCACCTCTTCATTCACTAAAGCGAACTCCTTTGACAGTGTTTCCCTTTCCTCGGACTACCTAATGTCCTTGGATTGGGCCCTCAGCCTAGCATATACATAGATACACACTACTGGGTGGTAGCCCTTCGAAATTCTCCTCTCTGGCTCCTCGGGAAGAAAGGAGGATTTTGATATTACCACAATTACCTCGTGCTTATCATACCTCACCTCTGTCAGCACAGGTGCTTTTTAACTACCCAATGCATGTTCCTGACACTTCGGCATCCGAGACACGCCTTCATTAAATTTCTACGGTGCCATGTTCCCCACCTTCTACGGCACGATGTGGATCCAATGGCTGAGGATTTTATGGGAAACCGAGCAGGAATTTTCCCACTTGTTGCCCTTTCTTTGATATAAATACTATCTTAACACTTCATTCACTTCACTTTAGCACTCATACACTGAACTTGCGCACTTATTCACCTCACTCGTGCCTTCACAAATACCAAAAGCTAGTTTGAAGAGAGTTTTCTTCTTCGCGTAAGTCTTTATAAACCTTTCCATTTATTTTCCCATCTACTTTTCTTTTCTTTGTGTCCTTTTCTCCTCCTTGGCCCTTCTATTTTCTCTTTATCTTCTTAGTACCCTCTTAGTACCTTCCATCCTTTCTCAGGAATGGGTAGATTTGTCTACTTGGTAGACTCCACAGAGAATATAAAGAGCTTTAAAGCTCAATATAGAATCCCACCAGGAGTCTTCATTAGGTATTATAAGGAAGGGGAATGGCACGAGAAAAGGCAAGAGGGAGAAGTGGTAATCCCAATGATTGCCTTTATAGAAGGTGGGATGAGAATCCCCATGGGCATCGTCACTAAGGACTACCTTAGGGCTCATAAATTAGCTCCCACCCAATGTGCCCAAACATGTTTAGGATTTTAGGGAGTGTAGACACCCTCAATGAAAAAATGGGCTTAGGGCTTACTCACCATGATGTCAAATGGGTCTATAACCTCCAACACCTAACAGGGCAAGGTTACTACCTAAAAACTAGGTACCCCAAGATTAGGCTCATTTCGTGCCTTCTTGAGTCCAATAAAGGCATGAACAAGGACTTTTTTATCGTGCCAAGAGAGTGGCACAATGGCCTCTCCTGCCCAACAAGAGAAGAAAAACCAAGTGGGGTTTTAGGTCAAGGCTTATTATTTGAAAATTTCCTCCCTTTCCCTTGATATGTTCTCTACCCAGTTGTCTAGGTTTATACTTTGTAATTGAATGGTTTCCTCTAATTTGTGCTATTTTTGCTGACGATGTTTTTTGTTTTCCAAATGGTCTTGCAGATTAGAACGTCGCCATTCCAAAATTCAATCTAATCAATGAGCAGAGCCTAGACAAGATTCTTAAAGCCAAGGTGTTCGTTCACAGTGACGATCAGCTCAGGGCAATACACATAATCCTCTGCTACACACCTATCTCCACAAGTTTCCAAGCGCCGAAATGCATAATCAAAGTAAGGGATCCGCACCTGCATCGGATAAATGTTGTTGTTCCCAGCTTCCTCACCGCTGACCCTATTCTAAAAGGCATCCTAAAAATAGCCTTGCCATCCTAAGGCACTGTCAAGGAGGAGGCAACCTCATCCCAACCTTCAACTAAGGAAGAGGAAGGGATCGTTGAAGTTTCTAACTCTAAAGACGACTTTGAAGTCTTCAACCGACCCTCATCTCCTAAAATCCCATCTGGCGACCTTAGCCACCCTCTTCCCGCGCAAGCAAGCCAGGCCTAAGAAGACTCGCCCCTACCAGAAGATATGGGGATACAACGCAAGCCCAAGGCTGGTCTTCTAGCAGTTATGGAGTCCCAAACTGGGGATAAAGTGCTCGAGAAGGCCACCCAAGCCAAGCTTCCCCCTCTTCCACCCACTCAAACTCTCTAGGCTGATCTTGCTGATCATAAAAGGAAGAGGGATCAGAAAAGCCAGGAGGCGGCAGAAGGAGGGAAAGGCCCCTTAGCCAAGGAGACCGAGCCCAGAGAGGAGCCAAGCAGGCCAGGGTGACACAGACCTTGGTGGATAGGAGGGGTGATTCCCAAGTTGGGACCCCTGCCTGGACCCTTGCCATAGTCTTGGATGGGGCGCCCTTGCCTGCCAATGCTTCTATAAGAAACTTCCAGCAAGGGAAGTCCGGCTTTACTCCTGCCTGAAGATATGGCCGAGTGGCAGTCAATGAGGAAGCACGAGGTCTTCCTTAGTTTAAAGAGAGACCTCACTCTAGTTAGTCCACCTACTATCCTTTTTTTCCTATTATCCTAGCAACATTCACTTTTATACTTGTACTTACACTTTGTTGATTTTTTTTTTTTTTTAAAGGCTGTCCAAGCTACCCATAGAGCTAAGGAAATAATAAACTCCTCTCACTACATGATGAAGGACGAAGAAGCAAGACACATCACTGCCGTGGAGGCCTTCATGGTGGCAGACAAAAAGTCCCAAGAGCTCACCACCAAAATGACTAAGTCCCAAGTCCCAAGTCCCAATTATTATTATTATTATTATTGTAGGGGCAAGGGCCCAGGATCGTGTATCGGGCTTCGGGCTTTATCCGAGGGCACAAATGGGTCCAAGAAGAAACAAATAATTACGAGATATTCCCAGACTAGGTTCCATTAGCACAGAGCAAATGAAGGGTCATCCGAGGAATACATCCTCCTCAGACCTAATAGATAGGGTTCAAAATATATAATCCAACAATTAAAGTGACCGTCCAGGAAGCCTCAATGACGTAAACGTACTTCGCGGACACATGAGAAGGAAGAAAACCTGAAAATATCTAAGAGAAGCCTGTCACCACCACATTAAATACACTACAGCTACTTTTCTGGCTACATTTATGTAAAGAAGACCTCTGAACAGTGTTACCTTGGCTACCGCAACTCACAAAGAGCTAGAGAGGGTGTCTGATGTGACAAGCACTCAAGTAGAGCTTCGGATGATCAACAAGTGGAGGGTGAAGATTATTCAAAGGAGGATATATAAGGTGAAGGACCCTTTCATGAAAGGGAGAGGGCGGAAGAGAGAGAAAAGATAGAAAAGCAATCTAAACCATTATTATATTCTGAAGTGATCATTATATCAAGAGTTAACCTCCTCGGATTTAAAGTATATTGATATCTATTGATATCAACATCCTTGGCTCGTATTTGAACGCCATGCAATTCAATACTAACCGTTGTCCAATTCATTAGAATCTAGTTCTTTGACCCATTTCTCTACAAATTCATTGTATTAGGCTCATTGGACCAAGACTCCATACAGTTTGGGCTTATACCGCAAATTGTGACCCTACAATTATTATTATTATTATTATTATTCCGAGACTTGTAATTAGTTTCCCTTTTATAATAAGTTTAAGGTTTAAGGATATTTATAAATTTTTGTTTCATGGAAATGAGATATAGCTTCATTTAGTTATTTGCATAAGTGGTAGCACAATTACTGTACCCCACACGATTGGCAACAAAACAAGTTAAATCTACTAAGTCTATAATCCCAACAAAGTGTACCCTTAATCTCAAAAATACACATAATTGTAAAGCATTTATTCATATCAGGCTCTACCTAGTTTTCCACTTATCAATAAGTAAGGAACTAGGGATGAGAATCAGTTTTTAAACAAATCATAGTTATACTTTCAAATACTTTAAGTGATACTCATGAGTGTTCATTTGATCATGTCATTATAACAAAGATTTTTGCCACTTAGCATGGCCAGTCCAACTTGATACTTAGAGAAATAATAGAAAGTATGAACTTGCCCAAGGCATGTGGTTCGAGGAACCAAGCATAACTAGGGTTTTGTTTAACACTTAGGAAAATAACTTAAAATATCAATTTACCTAAGGTATATGGTTCGAGGAGCCAGGCATGACCAAGGTTTTGTTTGATACTTAGCAGATGTAAATGGAAGTATTAATTTACCCAAAGCATGTGGTCCAAGGAGCCAAACATAACTAAGGTTCTATTTAACATTTAGAAAAATAACTTAAAATATAAATTTACCTAAGGTATGTTGTCCGAGGAGTCAGGCATGACCAAAGTTCTATTTGATACTTAGCAGATGTAAATGGAAATATTAATTTACCCAAAGTATGTGGTCTGAGGAGCTAAATATAACTAAGGTTCTGTTTAACACATAGAAAAATAACTTAAAATATCAATTTACCCAAGGTATGTGGTCCGAGGAGCTAGGCATGACCAAGGTTCTGTTTGATACTTAGAAAAATTATAGAAAATATCAATTTACCCAAGGTATATAGTCCAAGGAGCTAGGCATGACCAAGGTTCTATTTGATACTTAGAAAAATGATAGAAAATATCAATTTACCCAAGGTAAATGGTCCAAGGAGCTAGGCATGACCAAGGTTCTATTTGATACTTAGAAAAATGATAGAAAATATCAATTTACCCAAGGTATATGGTCCAAGGAACCATGCATGACCAAGGTTCTGTTTGATATTCAGATAAATAATAGAACGCATGACGCATAATGTAATAAACCAAAATATGGTAAAGAAAGTTTTCATTAATAGTAATACCTTCTCAGGTTGTTTACATTCTAGGAGCATGGTACAACATTTTCATTTAGATCTTCAAGACAATATACACCTATTCCAGCCACTGACTTGATGCGAAATGGCCCTTTCCAATTGGGCCCTAACTTTCCCCATGCTGGGTTCTTGGCAGTACCCAAAACCTTTCTTAATACCAGGTCTCCAGGTGCTAATGGCCTTAGTTTTACGTTGGCATCATACCCTTACTTGAGCTTATGTTGATAATACACTAGTTGGACCATGACACTTTCTCTTCGCTCTTCAATTAAGTCTAAGCTTTTCCCTAACAGCTCATCATTGTTGCTCGGAGTGAAAGAACTCATTCTTAGTGTTAG
Organism: Quercus lobata; assembly: GCF_001633185.2. NCBI lineage: Eukaryota > Viridiplantae > Streptophyta > Magnoliopsida > Fagales > Fagaceae > Quercus > Quercus lobata. Next base: position 32,992,859 of record NC_044907.1, on the reverse strand, counting down.
GAATCCAATCTCCAGAGGAATAATCGCTTCGGCTCCATGAGTCATTGAAAAGGGTGTCTCCTCTGTTAGCCTACAAGGTGTAGTCTAATATGTCCATAGGATATGTGATAGCTCTTCCACCTATTTTCCCTTTAAGTCATCTAGTCTCTTCTTGAGTCCATTCACTATCACCTTATTTACAGTCTCGACCTGTCCATTCCCCTGTGGATAAGCCAGGGTAGAATACCTATTGGTAATACTTAGGTCACAACAGTTTCTTCTGAAGGCTTTACTATCAAACTAAAGTCCATTGTCCAAGATGAGTGTATGAGGGATGCCAAACCGAGTGACAATGTTTTTCCAAACAAATCTCTTGGCATCCATATCCTTGATATTTGCCAATGGTTCAGCTTTAACCCACTTGGTGAAGTATCCGTGCCGACCAACAATCATCTCTTATTCCCTACTACCTTAGGGAAAGGTCCAATAATATCCAAGCCTCATTGAGCAAATGGCCAAAGGCTAGACAGAGGATTAAGGACTCCCCTTGGTTTATGAATGTTTGGGGGAAATCTTTGGCATGGATCGCATTTCTTCACATACTCTTGTGCTTCCCTTTGCATATTTGGCCACCAATATCCCCAGGTGAGGGCCCTGTTAGATAAGGATTTGCCTCCAATATGGCTTCCATAAATCCCTTCATGTAACTCTTCAAGGAATAGCTCCACAGCCTCAGGGTGCATGCACAGCAAATATGGTCTAGAAAAGAAGTGCTTGTACATATTTTGGTCATCGGATAGCCAAAACCAAGGAGCCTTTCTCCACACCTTGTTAGCCTCAGACTTCCCTTCGAGCAAGATATCCTCTTTAAGGAATAGTACAATAGAATCCATCCAACTAGTTCCCACTCTAACATGATGAACATGGACCATCACTTTTCCCATTTCTGTAGGTTTACACAAGCCTTTCACAAGGATAACTCAATGTAAATCTCATGCCAAAGAGGTTGCAAGTGTGGCAAGAGAGTCAGCATGTGTATTTCTGCTTCTAGGGATCTACAATAAAGTGAAAGACTCAAAGCTTGACTACAAGTGTCTAACCTAATTCAAGTATTCCTACATTCTCACATCCCTGGCCTCTAACTCTCCCTTTACCTGGCCAACAACCAACCTTGAATATGAGTATATCTCCACTGTTTTTCCTCCCATTCTCTAAACCATGGTCATCCCTATCAACAAAGCCTCATATTCGGCCTCATTGTTTGTGGCCAAGAAGCCTAGTCTTAAGGATTTCTCGATAATAATCTTCTTAAGAGATATCAGAGCTGGCCCCACTCCAGATCCTCTTTAATTTACTGTACCATCCACGTATACCCTCCAGGATAAAGGTTCTCGTCAGGAGATCACACCAACTAATTTTCCATCCATGTTCTGCTTTTCAACTTTCTCTTCCAAGAAGGATTCAGCGAACTCAGCCATTAAATCTCAAGAACTTGACCCTTGATAGAGGTGCGAGGCATGTACCTGATATCAAAAGCCCCTAGGATTGTCCCTTACTTGGCAATCCTTCCGATGTAATCAACACTCCGAAGAAGCGATTTAAGTGAAAGTTGAGTTAAGACAACAATTATGTGGGATTTGAAATAGTAAGGGAGCTTACGGGTAGCATGTATGACCCCCAAAATGGCTTTTTCCAGCGGCAAGTAATGCACCTCGGCCTTATACAGTGATTTGCTCACATAGTAAACTGGCCTCTACACACCACCATTAACCCACACCAACACCAAGCTCATCGCATGAGAAGCCACCATGATGTAAGCAAACAAAACCTCATCCACCTCAGGTCCGGAAATAATGGGTGGTCGAAATAGGTATTCCTTCAGCTACTGGTAGGCCAGGACACACTCCTCGGTCCATTCAAATCCCTTCCACTAGTTCAACAACGGGAAGAAAGACCTACACCTGTCTGCTAACTGAGAAATGAATTGGTTTAAAGCAGCAATCATCCCTGTCAACATCTGTACCTCTTTGGGATTCTAAGGTGGCTGTGAACTATTAATTGCTTTAATTTGGTCAGGGTTGACTTCAATTCCGCGGTGAGTGACCAGGTACCCTAAGAACTTTCCTAAACCAACACCAAAAGAACACTTAGAAGCATTAAGGAGCAGCTTGTGTTTTCTTAATATCTCAAAGATATTGTTAAGATTGTTAACATGCTCAGACTCTAACTTATTGTTTACCACCATATCATTTATATAAACCTTAATGTTTTTTCCTAGCTGTGGCTCAAACATCCTAGTCATCATTCTCTGATAGGTAGATCCCACATTCTTTAAACCAAAGGGCATCACTTGTAGTGCTAATTCCCAATAGGAGTAATAAAAGCTGTCTTCTCTTAATCATCCAAAGTCAAAGGTATCTGGTGGTACCCTAGAAAGGCATCCAAAAAGCTCATCCGCAGATGACCTATTGTGGCATCCACTAACTGATCTATTCGAGTCATAAGGAAAGGATCCTTAGGGCAAGCTTTATTCAAATCTATGAAGTCTATACATACCCGCCACTTCCCATTCTTCTTTTTTACTACCATTGTATTGGCCAACCACTTAGGGTAGAAGACTTCCTTAATAGCTCCAACCTGCTTAAACTTGTTCACTTCCTTCTTGACAACATCAAAATGCTCTTTAGATGAGCATCGAAGTGGTTGCTTCTTAAGAAGGACAGTCGGGTTGAAATTTAGATGATGGCAAATGAAGTCTGGATCCACCTAAAGAGCTTCATAAGCATTCCATGCGAACACATCATATTCCTTTTTAGAAACATGATCAGCTCCTCCTTCTCCTGAGGAGGCAGTTGAGTTTCGACCCGAAAAAACTTCTCTAGATCACCATCTATAACAATTTCCTCTAGCTTCTCGCACTTTGCCCTTTCCTACACCACATCCGTAGACAGGATTGGGATCCTTAACTGCTATAAGCCCCCCTCAACGGAGGCCAAGAACTCAACTCTGGTCTGATGCATAATTGTAGATACCAAGCACTGCCTAGTCATAGATTGGCTCCCAATTAGTTCCTCAATCTGGTCCCCAAACAGATACTCAACTTTCAAATGCAAGGTGGAAGAGACAGCTCCCAAGGCATGGAGCCAGGGCCTTGCCATAATGGTGGTGTAGGGGAAATAAGCATCTACCTCAATAATGTCCACCTCCACCAATTCGGACCTCACCTATATTGGTAATCTAATCTGACCCCTTGGAATTATAACTTTCCCATTAAAGCTTACCAAGGGTGAATAATAAGGTGCCAAGTACTCAAGTTTCAACCTCAACCCCTCGTATAGATTAGGATACATGATCTCTGCACCACTGCCTTGGTCTACCAAAACCCTCTTCACATCATACCCTCATATCTTGAAGGTGAACACTAAAGCATCATCGTGTGGCTGTATGGTTCCAACTTTATCCTCATCTAAAAAACTCAACACCGATCGAATCTCCACCCTAGCCCTCTTTGGCTCAGAATTAGAGTCCTCGACAGGTGGTCGAGCTACAGACATTACCCTGGAGGGATGAGAACCAGTTCTCCCAGGATCAGCAAAGATGACATTAATTGTGCCCAAAGGGGGCCTTAAAGAAGCATTCCCCTGAGCTCTAGATCCTGCTTGGTCTCCCTGCCCATTGGGTCGATACAAAAACTGCTTTAACCTTCCATCTCTAATCAGTTACTCCAAATGATTCCACAAAGTTCTACAATCTTCGGTGGTATGTCCTTATTCCTGGTGGTACTGGCAATGAAGACTTTGGTTACGCCTCATAGGGTCTCTTCCCATCTTGTTTAGTCGTTTAAAGTATGGCTCGTTCTTGATCTTATCTAAAACTTGATGTACTGGTTCTCGAAACACCGTGTTAACCACCTGAGGAGTTGTAAACCTAGATTGCCCAGTAAAGTCCCTTCAGGGTCTATTATTATTGTATCTGTCCTAAGGGATAACCTTAGCCTTTCCTTTCCCTTACTGTTGATCTTCCTTAACCCGCTTGAACTTGTCAATACGGTCAAGCCGACGCACATTTCTTACCGGCCTCTTGGTTAAGGACTTTCTCAAATCATGCTCGGCTGGCAGGCCGACCTTGAAAGTCCTTATAGCCACGTCATCAAAATCCCAGTCGATCTCATTGAATATCTCCCAGTATTTGTCTGAGTATGTTTTTAGGGTCTCCCTTTCTCGCATGGCCATAAACCGTAGGGAATCTAAAGGCCGAGAAATCCTACTGCATGTAATAAAGCGAGATCCAAACACCCAAGTAAGTTCCTTAAAGGAATCAATGGAACTTTCTCCCAAACCATCAAACCACCTCACAGCCACGGGCCTTAAACTGGAAGGGAACACCTTGCACATCAAGGCCTCATTCTTGGAGTGCACAGCCATTCTCTAGTTGAAGTGGCTTATGTGTTCCATAGGATTTGTTCGACCATTGTACATGGTGAGCGTGGGCTAAGTGAACCACCGAGAAAGTCTTCCTCCCTCAATTCTTCATGTGAAAGGTGATTTGGAAATTTGGTTGAGCGTTCTACTCATTGCATCATTTCCCAAGCCTTTGGAAGATGAGCTCTTATTCTTGCACTTATGGTGGTAGTCCTCATCACACGAGAAAGACTCACTAGGAGGAGTCTTTGACCTGGGTCTATAACTACCACCCTCCTCATCATTAGAAGAGAAATCAGAATTGGGGGGAGTTCGCCTTTGCCGTTCGTGGTGCAACTTCCTTTTCTCTACATAAGAAAGGTGGCTCTCGCTTCGAGACTGGCTCCTACTAGTATGGGTGATATGCACACTAAACTCGTAGTCCCTTCTTCACTCAAGATTAAAAAATGATCTTGACGTTGGGACCCTATAGATTCCTCTAGATTCGGACCTGAACCTACCATAGTTGAACGTCAAACTCACTAAAACACAAGAATTTCCCACAAACGACGCCAATTGTAAGGACATGGTTGAATCATAGGCCCAAAAATGTAAAGGATCTAGGCTCAAAGTGTCCAATACAATGAATTTGTAGAGAGTGGGTTGGAAATCTAGGTTCTAATGGATTAGGTTGTAATTACAGTAGATCCAAATGACCATAAAATAAAAATAGATTGGTTGTATCTAATGAAAATTGTCCTCGGCACAATCCGAGGAGATCAGTTCTTGTATATATCTCTTGATGTTGGTTACAAGTATTGTTTTTATTGCTAAAGTAATTCTCTCTTAATTCTCCGATCTCCAATCTTTAGGGTCTTCTCTCTGTTTAATACCATCTTCTTCCTTTCATCTCTACCCTCCACGTGTAGAGTAGATTGCTAGTGTTGATCCTTATCCCATCAGCACTTTCCTGAAGTCTCTAGCAGTAGCTATAAGGCTAAAAATTACTGTCTAGGTATCACTTTCTCATTAATGCGGCCAGAGAGTTAGTTACAGAGCATTCAATGCGATGGTAGCAACTTTCTCTTAGATATTTCTTAGTCCTCATCTGTCTCGTACCTTCTGGATGTGTATGCCTACCAATAGAATTTCTTGGAATGTTGCCTTGGATGGCGAACCACAGTTTCGAACTTCAACTTTGATCAGCCGACGTGGCATCCCTCCTCAAACCACTTTCCTAGACTCTCAAGACCATACCTCACATCTTCATTCACTAACGCAGACTCCTTTGACAATGTTTCCCCATCCTCAGGTTAGACCCCCGGCCCAGCATATACATAGATACACACTATTGGGCCTACCACCCCTATAGTGTTGTATATTACTGAGTGATGTATTTATACTTTGTATTATTATCTTACTTCAAACTTTATTTGGTTAGCATTTTTTAATGTTTCCATTACATCTGAAGCTCTAATTTTTGTTTTCCCATTTTAAGTATCAAAATTATCAAAAAAGAAAAAAAGAAAAAAAAAACGCTTGAATGACTCATTTATAATTTATAAATGACTTGTTTTTAATTTTTATGAAATAAATTATTTGCTTGGGGTCTTCCATTTAAATTATTAAAAAAAAAAAAAAAAAAAAAAAAACTTTAAGAATTTTGTTACATTTAGCTTGCCCCCCTACAAAAAGTTCTTGGCTCCGCCACTAGCAACGAATCTTTAATTCAAATTCGTTTATTTCAATGACGCCTGCAATATCATTGTGGCATGTCCTAGTTCGATAACAGAATTCCCTGAGATATCTTAGTTTCAACATTTCCATGGCATGTAGTTCACACTCCCCATGATGAAGAGGGTCTATTGAAATTAGCTTTGGAGTGTAGGCATCATCATTTACCTCACGAAGCTTCTTGGGGACCCAGTAGATGCAGCACTCAGGCCACTGGACTGGCTCCATGACTAGTGGTATGTGGCTAACTCTTTGCAACCCATTTCTTTTTCTAGTGTATCCAGCCAAAGAAATAAATTCTTTTCTAAATGATTCAGTAGATTGGCCGTTTTTTCCAATAATAATCAAGTTTACTTTTCCTAGTGTCAGGCAAATAACAATCATAAGCACCGGGATAGAATCTTTAATTACAAAGGTAATTTCAATTAAAAACATTTATTGATTAATAATTACACGCAGTTACAAATGAGATTAAACCGGGCTACATCCTATATGCAAAAAATTTGATAAATCCTTTTCTAAGTGATTCAGTAGATTGGCAAATAATCAAGTTTACTTTTCCTAGAGTCAGACAAATAACAATCATAAGCACCGGGATAGAATCTTTGATTACAAAGGTAATTTCAATTATTAAAAACACTTATTGATAATTTACAAGCAGTTACGAATGAGATCAAACCCGTGGTCAATTGCCACCATTAAGGATGGAATACCGGGCTACATCCTATATGCAAATAAATAAATAAAAAGATATCATTTTCTCATACATTTTTATTTTATTTTTTGTAGTTATCATCGTTACCATCATCATACTTGGGGCAAGATTGGAAGATAATTCGTAGACAATTGAATTCGAAAAAATAAGTGAAGACAAAATTTAGTGTCTTTAAATAGTGTGAAATTTTCAGTTTTCTATATAATATGTGCTTATAGAAAAGTTATCCAATTGCATGATCAAATTGACATTTTATTAGTATTATATAAAATAAAATTTAAAAAAAAAAGAAAAAAAAAAGCCAAATTAAGGTTTTGTAGTAGAATGAATTTAATTCATGAGAAATTTGCTGACTATTACAGTTGCAATATGATCATATGATCATATGAACATTATCTTAAGCCGAGAGATGTAAACGTGTAAATAAATAAATTAACTTGACATTTGGAGTTCCCCCCCCCCAAAAAAAAAATAAAATAAAATAAAAAAATAACTTGAGTTTGGAAGCTACAAGTCCAAGATCAAATTAGAGCAAATCAATTATTCACCTATTAAAACTTTAGTTTCATAATATATCAATAAGAGTATTTAATATAAATCTTTATAAATTGTAGAAATGAAAATAAATAAATAAATAAATACTAAATAGATGTATAAATGGATATAAAATTAGAGAAAATTGGTATTATTTTTTAAAAAATCTATATAAATAATAGCAATAAATAAAAAAGAGTAAATAGACACATAAATGGATATAAAATAAATTTGAATGAAGAATAAGGAATTAAAAGAATGGCTATATTTATCAAGTAGTTTCATTTATTATTTTTAAATTAACTTTTGTATGTTAGTGTAGGGGTATTGGGCCTCGGAGACCGTTGTTTATGTGTGTCTTGGGCCCAAAGACCAAGCCAAGGACTAAAGACCATTCGAGGAGGGGTGAACACCATCAAGGGGACCCGTGCTAATGGGTGATGAGGTCAACTTTAGCCATAATGACACAAGAGGGTAGGCCGAGGACAGATGTCACCTCAGACTGATAATGCCAAGGTCTGAACAGGTAGTCTGCCGTCTAGAGAAGTATTCCCGAAAGTTCTACGAGCACGGACAAGCATTGCAAAAACAAAGTACAGACGGAAGCCCTAAAATATCTGAGAAGGAATCCACTACCACTGCATTTAAGGCTCTGCAACTAACTTTCTGGCTGCATTAATATGGAGAAGACCCCTGAACAGGGCTATGTTGGTCGTCCCAACGCACAAGATAGCCTGAGGGGGTGTCCGATGGAACAAGCACCCAAGTAAGCGAATGGATAGCCAACAAGTGGAAGGCCAAGATCGTTTAAAGGGGACTATATAATAGGAGAAACTCCCCATAGAAGAGAGAGGTGAAAAAATCAAGAGAGAAATACTGTAGCAATTAAGAATCAAACCTGTAATCATACTTGCAAGAAATATATAAGAGTTAACCTCCTTGGACTCGTGCCGAGGACTGTTTTTCTAAACTCAATCCAATCATCTTCTTAGTTCCTGTGAGTTGAGCCTATTTCACTTGCAATCCAATTCACTTTGACCCAGTTTTACAACCTGCTCTCTATAAATTCATTGTTCTGGGTTTTTTGGGCCTCACTCCATTCGATCTTGGGTTGGGTTCCAAATTTGGTCCTTACAATTAGTGTCGTCTGTGGGAAATCCTGGAGTGTTAGTGAGTTCAGTTTCCAACTATGGTAGGTTCAGATCCACACTAGGCAGAATCTAGGGGGTCCCAACGGGAGGACCATTTTGTTAACCTCGAACGTAGAAGGAATAGGGAGGGGAGCATGCGTACTACCCACACCAGCAAAAGCCATTCTTGGGGTGGTGGCCATCTCTCTCATGAAAAAAACACCAAAGCCATACAACAGGAGATTGATCGTTTGAAAAGAGAGTTGCACCGCAAACGGAAAAGGCGATCTCCTATTGTTTCCGACTCCTCCTCTAACGACGAAAAGGATGGCAGTTACAGACGGAGATCAAGGACTCCTCCTAGTCAGTCTTTCTCGCATGACGAGGAGTATCACCATGGGCACGGGAACAAAAACTCATCTTCCAAAAGAATAGGGAATGATGCTTTAAGCAAAGCACTCAAGCAAATTTCCAAGTCACCTTTCATGCGGAGGATAGAGGAAGGAAGACTTCCTCAGCGGTTCACTCAGCCCACGTTCACCACGTGCAATGAAAGAACAAACCCTATTGAGCATGTCAACCACTTCAACCAAAGGATGGCTGTGCACTCCAAGAACGAGGCCTTAATGTGCAAAGTATTTCCATCCAGCTTGGGACCTGTGGCAATGAGGTGGTTTGATGGCCTGAGAGCAAAATCCATTGACTCCTTTGAGGAACTCACTTAGGCGTTCGAATCTCGCTTCATTACATGCAGCAGGGTTCCCCGGCCCTTGGCTTCCTTATTGTCTCTGTCCATGAAGGAGGGAGAAACTCTAAAAACATATTCGGATAGATATTGGGAGATGTTCAATAAGATAGAAGGTGATTTCGGCCATGTAGCCATCAGCACCTTCAAGCTGGGCCTACCAGCCGAGTATAGCTTAAGGAAATCTTTGACCGGAAAACCCGTCACTAGCATACGCCAACTCATGGATATGATTGACAAATACAAGAGGGTTGAAGAGAACCAGTAGCAAGACAAAGGAAAAGGTAAGGTTATCCCCCAGGACAGGAAGGATTTCAGGTCGGACCGATTCAATAATAGCAGACCCCAAAGGGATTTTACAAGGCAGTCTAGATTCGCTACTCCTCAGGTGGTTAACACTATGTTCCAAGAACCAGTACATCAAGTTTTGGAGAAGATCAAGAACGAGCTATACTTCAAATGGCCTAACAAGATAGGAGGACCCCTCGAGATGCAACCAGAGCCTCCATTGCCAATATCATCAAGAGCAAGGGCATACCACCGAGGACTGCAAAACTCTATGGAATCGTCTTAAGTAGCTAGTCAAGGAGGGAAAGTTGCAACAGTTCATGTATCGGCCCAACGGGTAACAAGACCAGTCACGATCAGGGGCTCAGGGAAACGCCCCTTTAAGGCCCCCTTTGGGCACCATTAACGTCATCTTTGCCGCTCCTGGGAGAACAAGTTTGCGACCCTCCAAAGTGATGTCTGTGGCCAGGTTGCTAGCCAAGGACGCCAACCCTGCGCTAAAGAAGGCTATGTTGGAGGTTCGACCAACATTGAGTTTTTCGGATGAGTATAAAGTGGGAACCATACAACCACATGACAATGCCTTAGCGGTCACCCTTAGGATAGAAGGGTGATGGTAGAACAAGGTAGCGGTGCAGAGGTTATGTACGCTGACCTGTAAAAGTGGTTGAACTTGAAACCAGAAGATTTGACAACATACGATTCACTGTTGATAAGTTTCGATGGGAAGATGGTCATCCCAAAGGGTCTAAAGGGTCTAATAAGATTACCCGTACAAGCAAGGTCAGAAGTGGTCGAAGTGAACTTTATCATGGTTGACACCTGTTCCTTTTACACTGCCATCTAGGAAGACCCTAGCTACATGCCCTAGGAGCCGTTTCCTCAACCCTGCACCTAAAGGTCTAGTACCTCGCTGGAGATAGGATCGAAGAGCTCGTCGAGAGTCAGTCCATGGCTAAGCAATGCCTAATGGCTGTCATTCTACACCAACCCAGAGCCGAGCCCTCGGTCCCTGCCGAGACAAACTCATAGCAATTAAAGACCCCAGCGCCACCTATCTGTGGGCCAGCCAAGGAAGCGAAATGTGAAGGTCTGGAGAAAATCATTATGAGAGATGATCCGGAAAAATTTTTCCAGGTCGGAGCCCAGCTGCCTCCTCAAAAGAAGGAATAGTTGATAGTTTTCCTCAAGAGGAACATCGATGTGTTTGCATAGAGCACTTACGAAGCTCCAAGGGTGGATCCAGACTTTATCTGCCATCATTTGAATGTTAACCCATCTGTCATCCCCAAAAAGCAAGCTCCTCGGCGCTCATCCAGGGAGCATTCTAACGCAGTCAAAGACAAGGTAATGAAGCTAAAGCAAGCTGGGGCTACCAAAAAGGTTTTCTATCCTGAATGGTTAGCTAACACTGTAGTGGTGAAGAAGAAGAGTGGGAAGTGGCGAGTGTGTGTAGACTTCACAGATCTGAACAAGACCTATCCGAAAGATCCCTTCCCTATACCCCAAATTGACCAGCTAGTGGATGCCTGTAGGCCATCCTCGGATGAACTTTTTGGATGCTTTTCAAGACTACCACCAAATACCTTTGGCCTTGGACGATCAAGAAAAGACAGCCTTCGTTACCCCTACTGGAAACTACTACTACGAGGTGATGCCCTTTAGGTTAAAGAACTTAGGGGCTTCCTACCAGAGGATGATGACCAAGATGTTTGAGCCGTTGCTAGGGAGAAACATCGAGATTTACATAGACAATATGGTGGTGAAGAGTAAATCGGAATCCGAGCACGTTAATGACCTCGGGAGAATCTTTGAAATATTAAGGAGACACAAGCTGCGTCTTAACACCTCCAAGTTCTCTTTCGATGTAGGGTCAGGAAAGTTCTTAGGGTATATGATGACGCACCATAGGATCGAAGTCAAGCCCAATCAAATCAAGGCAATCAATGATTTACAACCACCTCGGAATCCCAAAGAGGTCCAGAAGTTGACAAGGATGACTGCTGCCCTGAACCGATTCATCTTTTGGTCGGTAGACAGATGTAGACCCTTTTTCCAGCAGTTAAACAAGTGGAAGAGCTTTGAATGGTTCAAGGAATGTGCTATGGCCTTCCAGCAGTTAAAAAAGTACCTGTCTTGTCCCTCCATCATGTCCAAGCCCGAGGTGAATGAGGTCATGTTTGCCTACATTGCAGTGGCTTCCCACACAATGAGTTTGGTGCTGATATAGGTCGACGGTGGCGTACGGAGGCCGGTTTATTATGTAAGCAAATCATTACACGAGGTCGAGATCCGTTACCTACCTTTAGAGAAAGCCATCATGGTAGTGGTGCATGGCACACGTAAACTCCCTCATTACTTCCAATCACACACAGTTGTTGTCCTCACCCAGCTCCCACTTAGATCTCTACTTCGGAGCACTGATTACACTAGGAGAATTGCCAAATGGGGGAAGATCGAAGGCATTTTTTATATCAAGTATATGCCCCACACCTCGGTCAAGGGTCAAGTTCTCACCGATTTGGTGGCCAAGTTTGCTGAAACCCCATTGAAACAAGGAAGGGAAAGCCATAACACGGATGAGAAATCAGTTGGCGCAATCTCCTTCCAAGAACCTTCGTCTTGGAAAGTATACGTTGATAGAGCAGCGAACCACAAGGGATCTGGAGTGGGACTAGTTCTAATATCCCCTGAAAGCATTACAATTGAGAAATCCTTGAGATTGAGCTTCTCGACCACAAATAATGAGGCTGAGTATGAGGTTCTATTGGTCGGGATGACCATGGTTCAGAAGATGGGTGGAAAGGCTATGGAAGCATTCTCAGATTCAAGATTAGTTGTAGGGTAAGTTCAAGGAGAGTTAGAGACCAGAGATCTCAGAATCCAGGGTTACTTGAGCCAGGTTAGACGTTTGCAGTCAAAATTTGAATCCTTTAACCTATCACAAATTCCCAGAAGTAGGAATACTCATTCCGACTCCCTTGCCACACTGGCAACGTCCTCGGCGCAAGGCTTGCCTCAGGTGATTCTTGTGGAAAACCTGCACAAACCCACTAAGGTCCAAAATAATGTGGTCCACGTTCATCAAATCAAGGTAGGACCTAGCTGGATGGATTCCATAGTATTGTTCCTTAAGGAAGAGGTCCTGCCCAAGGATAAATCCGAGGCTGAAAAGATACGAAGGAAGGCTCCTCGGTTTTGGTTGTCTGAAGACCAAAAATTGTACAAAATATCTTTCTCTGGTCCATACCTATTGTGCATATACCTCGAGGCAGTTAAGCTGCTCCTAAAAGAGTTACATGAAGAGATTTATGGGAGACACACAAGGGGGGCAGGTCTTTGTCTCATAAGGCCCTCACACAAGGCTATTGGAGGCCAAATATGCAGAGGGATGCACAAGAATATGCAAAGAAGTGTGACCAGTGCCAAAGATTTGCACCAAACATCCATCAACCGGAGAAGTCCTTAACCCAATGACTAGCCCTTAGCCTTTTGCTCAATGGGGGTTGGACATTGTGGGCCCTTTCCCTAAAGCAGCAGGGAACAAGAGGTTCCTATTAGTCGGCACTGATTACTTCACAAAGTGGGTTAAGGTCAAGCCTTTGGCAAATATCAAAGATGTAGATGATAAGAAATTCATTTAGAAGAATATTGTCACTCGTTTTAGGGTCCCTCATACGTTCATCTTGGACAACGGATTGCAATTTGATAGCAAGGCCTTCAAGAGGTATTGCTGTGACCTCGGCATAACCAACAGATATTCCACCCGATGTATCCATTGGGGAATGGGAAAGCCGAGACAATCAACAAGGTCATAGTCAATGGATTGAAAAAGAGGCTGGACAACGCGAAGGGGAAATGGGTGGAGGAGTTGCCACACGTCCTTTGGACGTACCTAACTACGCCGCGTAGATCCACTAGGAAAACCCCTTTTTCCAAGACTTATGGAGCTGAAGCTGTTATTCCCCTAGAGACGGGATTCCCCATGCTGAGGACAAGTTCTTTCACTCTGAGTGGTAACGATGAGTTATTGGAAAGGAGCCTGGACTTGATTGAAAAGCAGAGAGAAAGTATCATGGTCTAATTGGCCTATTATCAACACAAACTTAAGTAGGGGTATGATTCCAACATGAAGCTGAGGACACTAGCACCTGGAGACTTAGTGCTGAAAAAGGTTCTGGGTACTACAAAGAACTTAGCATGGGGAAAATTAGGGCCTAACTGGAAAAGGCCATATCGCATCACCTCGGTAGCTGGAATAGGTGCGTATCATCTTGAAGACCTTGAAGAAAGGGCTATACTACGCCGCTGGAATGTAAATAACCTCAAGAGATATTATTATTAATGAAAGTTGTCTTTGTTGTTCTTTTGTGTATTATATTATCTTTTGAGCTTCATATGTTTATTTTCCTAAGTGTTAAACAAAACCTTAGCTAAGTCTGATTCCTTGGACCATCTGCTTTGGGTAAATTAATACTTAGAAATATTTTCCTGAGTATTAAACAGAACCTTGGTCATGCTTGGATCCTTGGACCACATACCTTGGGTAAATTGATACCTTCCAATTAACTTCCTAAGTGTTAGAAAGAATCTTAACTAAGTCTGGTTCCTCGGACCATCTGCTTTAGGTAAATTTATACTTAGAAATATTTTCTTGAGTATCAAACAGAACCTTGGTAATGCCTAGATCCTCAGATCACATACCTTGGGTAAATTGATACCTTCCAATTAACTTCCTAAATGTTAAACAGAACCTTAGCTAAGTCTAGTTCCTCAGACCATCTGTTTTGGGTAAATTAATACTTAGAAATATTTTCCTGAGTATCAAACAGAACCTTAGTCATGCCTAGATCCTCAGACCACATACTTTGGGTAAATTGATACCTTCCAATTAACTTCCTAAGTGTTAAAAAGAACCTTAGCTAAGTTTGGTTCCTCGGACCATCTGTTTTGGGTAAATTAATACCTAAAAATATTTTCCTGAGTATCAAACAGAACCTTGGTCATGCCTGGATCCTCGGACCACATACCTTATTTAAATTGATACCTTCCAATTAACTTCCTAAGTGTTAAACAGAACCTTAGCTAAGTCTAGTTCCTTGGACCACCTGCTTTGGGTAAATTGATACTTAGAAATATTTTCCTCAGTATCAAACAGAACCTTGGTCATGCCTGGATCCTCCGACCACATACCTTGGGTAAATTGATATCTTCCAATTAATTTCCCAAGTGCTAAACAAAAACTTAGCTAAGCCTGGTTCCTCGGACCATCTGCTTTGGGAAAGTTAACATGTCATGACAATTACCTAAGTGTCTAAGCATGACATACTTTGGGTATAGTTACGACGGGCAGTAGTAAGTGTCATTGCAACAATGGTCTCAATTAGATGTTCATGAGCATCACTTAAAGCATTTGCAGGCATGTCCATGTCTGTATGAAAATGGCCTGCCTCTCAGGTCTTATAAAGTTGTTTTTAAGTAAGGCAGATTGTAACTTTATAACCTATGTTCACGTCACAATGTTGTGTAGGTTTTTCAAGTTAGAATTAGGCATGGCCGAGGTGATTAACTTAGCAGATTTAATTTGTTTTAATACTGATCATATTTTTGCGTAAGGTATATGTTGTTACTTAGACGGATTGGTCACTCAAGATATATCCCATCATAACAAGCAAAGTTTAAAGTAGGGGCAACATAAAAACCAAAATCATAAGAAGAAAATCCCCAACTTCCATTAAGTTTAGGCCTCTAACAAAGGCAGCTAGATAACAAGAAAAAGATACAACTATTTTTTCATTTTTATTATAAGTTTTTCCTTTTCATCTTTGGAAGGCTGGGTATTCGCTGCTGTGGGGGGTACTTGGGCCTTATCCTTTGGGTCCACTTTTGGGGGTATGGCAAAAGTTGCCAGCACCAGCTCCATACTTTGGGAAGTTTCTTTTTCTTTGAGAAGATCCCCTAGAACAGTCGGAGCTAAGTCAGTGCCTTGGACTGTGCCTTTGTTAACATCCCCATCTCTAGTAGTGTCCTCGGCCTGCTCGCCACCCTTAGAAGAAGTATTAGCTGCAGGAGGGGCTTTGGGTGGACTTCCTTGGGCTTCACCTACTTCCAAGGGTGCTGGGTCAGCCTTGGAATCCAAAGAGCTTGCAAGGCATATGGTTGGCAGGTAGTAGACACTTCTTGCCTTCCTGAGCACGGAAGAGGCCTCAACCCTAGCCTGGTTAAGGGCTTCGTCCCATGCCAGGGCACAGTAAGTTCTGCATACAGTAAGGATCTCATCCCTAAGGGCATCCTCGATCTCGACCACCCCAACGTCATAGCCATGCTGCTCTACTTCATCTTTAGCTTTCTCTACCTCCTCTCGGGCCTTCTTGGCAAGAACTCTAGCTTTCTCAACCTCCTCCAATTTCTTTTTTATTGCAGCAATCTAAGTTCTAGAAGAGGCCAAGTTGTCCTCAGCAGTACGCAGCAGCAGCCTTCGGTTTTCAGCTTGCTTTTCAACATTCTCCAATGCTACCACTGCATACTTCCTTTCTTTCTCCTCCTCCTGTGACTTCTTCTTGAGCTCCTAGTTGCTCTTCTCGGCCATGCTAAAGGCCTCCACAACAGCGTTACACCTCCCTTCCTCCTCTTTCATCTGTCGATGGCAGGAGTTGGCCATCTCTTCGGCCCGAAAAGAGGCTTGAATAGCCTGCCAAGGAATGAAACAAGAGTTAGAAAAGGAGAGTGAAGAGAATAAGTTAGAAAGAAATAAGAGAGACATACCATAGCAAAATATCTTTTGAGACTGAGGAAAACCTCTTGTCTCCTCATAACACGTAGCTCAACCATGTCCTTGGGGAGCATCAAGGCTTCCTCCACTATGTCGGCCACGTAACTGGCTACTCCTCCTTCAAAGTTGCGAATGGAGGCGTTAGCGAGGACAGGTTCCCCATTCAGCATTGGGGTAGGAAGCCAGGCTGGAGGCCCAACCTAAGGATCACTCCTCTTCTCGGCACCCCTCTCGGTGCCCCTCTGCCCCATTCTAGTTTGCTTTAATGCCTTTTAAACATCGTCCTCACGAGGGGGAAGAGTTTGCCCTGCTTCCATCACCTCTTTCCCTTTCGGCTCCCTCTTCCTCTTCAGGTTGACTGCCTGGGAGGGTAGAGCAGGTGGAGGGGTGGGAGGCTTGGTGTGTGCTGCCTTCCCAGGTGCATCCCTCCCAGGTTAGGACTCTATCAAGTCCAGCAAACTAGACTTAGGTTTGAGTTGTATCCCCATTTCGTCGATTATTGGTGAAAATGGGGGACCGAGATCAGGGTGTGAGATTTCCGAGGAATTATGGCTTAGACGCCCTCTGGTTTCAGACCTGGAAGGAGGAAGCCTGGTGCAGCTACGCTAATCCTTTATAGGCGCAGGTCGTCCACCTTAATAACGCACTTAGGCACTATAAAGGACTTAAAGATTGAGGTGTAGCCCAATATCAAGTGGGCTGCTCTGAGTTGACCGTCGAAATGAATGAAGACCTGGACTTTCAAGATCTCGTCTATGCTCTCCCAGTTCACGAGGTTGAAATTGGGCGCAACGGAGTTAGGATCTGCAGAATCATCAAAAAGGTTAGAAAGACAACGTTGGCAAAATGTAAGCCCAAGGAAACTTCAAATACAGACGAAAGTAAAAAAAGAAAAATGGAATAACTTTGAAGTGTAAGCCTCGGCCTAAAGCCCCACTTGGTTTACCCTCCTTCGTCAGACAAGGGAAGCCATCGTGTCAATCCCTCGATATAATCAGGAAGTCTTCGTTCAAGCCTTTATTAGAGTCGGGAAGGCATTGAATAAGCCTGACCTCGGGGAACCTAGACTTAAGATAATAACCTTGCCCGGTGAGATGGTGAAGATTGTAGATCTAGTTGACGCCATGGTAGGTCAACCATAAACCCATTTTTATGTTAAGGGCATCTACACACCCTAGTATTCTGAACATATTTGGGGCACACTGGGTTGGGGCTAACCTAAAGGCCCTAAGGTAATCTCTGGTGACATTACTCATTAGGATTCTCATCCCTCCCTTTATGAAGGCGATCATTGGGATTACTACTTCCCCCTTATGCCTCTCTTCATGCCACTGCCCTTCCTCACAGTATCTAATTCCTACCTAGGGAGGGATCCTATACATAGCCCTAAAATTCTCTATTCCCTCCTTGGAGTTTACCAAACACTTAAACCTACCCATTTTTGGAAGAGTGGGGTAAAAATAGAAGAGATCAGAAAAAGAGAAAAAAGAAAAATTGGAGCCGAGGAGAAAAAGTACAAAGAATTGATGAATGTACAGAAAAACAGAGTGCAAAGGTTTGTGAAGACTTACGAAAATAAGGGATGTCTCGTCAGACAAGCTTTTAGTATTTGTAGAAGCACGAGAGAGATCGAGAGTTGATAGGTTCAGTGTATGAGCGCTAGGAGTTAAGTGATTGCTGAAATGAAGAGAAAGTTTAATTTGAGTGATATTTATACAAAGAGAGGCCACAGAGCGGGAAAATTCCCACCCAAGCCCCATTAAAGATCTCAACCATCAGATTCGCATCACACCGTCAAACGTGAGGGACAGGAAGCCGCAGGAATTTATTGCTGGCACGCCTCGAATGTCAAAACGCATGCCTCGGGCAATTAAAAAGGCGTCTTCAATAGCGGAAATGGGATGCAAAGAACATAGGGCGACTACAATGACGTCGAAATCGTCCTTTCTTCCCGAGGAGCCAGAAAGAAGAATCTCGAGGGGCTATTGTAGGGGCATTGGGCCTCAGAGACCGTCGTTTATGTGTGTCTTGGGCCCAAAGCCCAAGCCAAGGACTAAAGACCATCCGAGGAAGGGTGAACACCATCAAAGGGACTCGTGCTAATGGGTGATGAGGTCAACTTTAGCCATAATGGCACAAGAGGGTTGGCCGAGGATAGATGTCACCTCACACTGATAATGCCGAGGTCTGGACAGGTAGTCGGCCATCCAGAGAGGTATTCTTGAAAGTTCTATGAGCACGGACAAGCATTACAAAAACAAAGTACGAACAGAAGCCCTAAAATATCTAAAAAGGAATCCACTACCACCACATTTAAGGCTCTACAGCTAACTTTCTAGTTGCATTAATGTGGAAAAAACCCCTGAACAGGGCTATGTTGGCCATCCCAATGCACAAGGTAGCCTGAGGGGGTGACGGATGGGACAAGCACTCAAGTAAGCGAATGGATGGCTAACGAGTGGAAGGCCAAGATTGTTTAAAGGGGGCTATATAATAGGAGAAACTCCCCATAGAAGAGAGAGGTGAAAAAATCAAGAGAGAAATATTGTAGCAATTAAGAATCAAACTTGTAATCATACTTGCAAGGAATATATAAGAGCTAACCTCCTCGGACTCGTGCCAAGGACTGTTTTTCTAAACTCAATCCAACCATCTTCTTAGTTCTTGTGAGTTAAGCCTATTTTACTTGCAATCCAATTCACTCTGACCCAGTTTTACAACCCACTCTCTATATGTTCATTGTTCTGGGCTTTTTGGGCCTCACTCCATTCGATCTTGGTCCTTACAGTTAGTATTCTTACCCATTTTTAGCCAATAGCACCATATGTGTTAGTGGATGTGTTGAGTCAAGGATATTAAACTACATGGATCAGTCCTAATATGTCTTATTTAATAATTATGTCAAACTTTTTCAACGTTAACATGACATGTTTATTAAGTGACTTGACATGACATGATCCATGTAATATGTTGGGTTCATACAACCAAAACATTTTTTTAACCCATTTTAAAAAAAACCGAAATGATTAATATATTTTTAATTAGAACATAAGTATTATAATTGTAAACAAATAAATTCTACACAAATTATATTTTGGAACAACATTGATTTAAGTACTAATAACATATAACCTAAATTTTTTTATTGCATCCCAATGATACCACCCAAAAAAAAAAAAAAAAAATTGCCTTCTCATAAAATTCAAAAATTTTGATTTTTAATTATTTAAAATATAATATAACTAATTACATATAATATGATACTTTGATCTAATCCTTCGGATTATTAAAAAATAAAACTTATAGATTAAAGAAATAATTCATGATCATGGAAAAAAAAAAAAATGAAAGTGTTGATGTTTAGTAATAAATAGTAAAACATGGAAATTGAAATAAGGATCTACTAATTTTGTATTCCTATATATATAATAACGCAAATTATCACAGTAAAGAATTATATTGGCAATATGAGTACTATAGTTTAGTCAAGGCGAATCCCCCTCTTTATTATAGTATATATGGAATTCCCATATTACAAAAAAACGTAGAGTATATCTTTTATTCTTTTAAATATAGGAAAATATGAACTTTACAATTTTACAAAGTATTATACTTCGTATGGTAAACTAATTTTTTTAAGATAATAATAATTATGGTATATCATTTGTACTATACTAAAAATAAATACAATAACCATTTTGCATTTGGGTAATGGTTACTTCATAGGTATAAAGTTTTTGCGAGGTGGGGAGGTGTAAAACGAGGATTCCAATCTCCAGTAAAAAACTTCACATACATATACACTTATATTAAATTAGAATAGAATTTCAATTTTGTATTTATTTTTTTAAAAAAAAAAACTATAAATACAATAAGACAAATTAAAATCTTGAGAGTTGTCAAGATAACTTTATCTTCGAGTCCTTAAATAAGCCAAAGCCCACGAAATTGACCGAAATTTTGAGCAAAACTAGGACTTTGGGGAACAGAATTGATAAACTTTGCTAGGCTCCCCAAGATTTTCGCCTTTGGGTAGTAAACTCTGAAACAAAATGATTTTAATTTTTATCAAATCGATGTGATATATGAAGTTTCTTTGCTATATTTCTCTATCTACGATTCCCTTTTTCTTTATTCTAGTTGAACAAAAATAAAGTGAAGGGATAGAGCGTAGAACCTGTGAATTTTTTTTGAAAGGAAATGCTTGAATACTCAGCTCCAAGAAACAGCTTAATCGGCGGCTAGAGACTAAGAGCCTGTTTGGATGAGGGTGATTGTGGATCATATCACTTAGTTTCCATAACTAAAAACATATGGATCCCACAAAAAAAATTCTTGTTTGGCTTGATTATCAACTCTTGTTTCCATCACTCAAAACTCAAAAATTTGAGTTAGAGTGATGGAAATAGGAAACAAGAAATAGGTGTTTTCAGTTTTTGAGAATTGAGTTTCAGTGTCATTTTTGTAAAATAAAGCAAAGAATGGGACCCACCCGTATGACTTGTCCAATCAAGTAACGTCTCTCTCCAACCTGTTCTTCTCTGTCTCTTCTCCTTCTTCATTTTTCTTTTTCTTTTACCCAGAGCTCTCTCTTCTCATTGACCCTTTATTGCTCCTCCACAAATCACCACCACCACGCCAGTCATCACCATCACAAGCAACCACCACGAGCAAGCACCAGATTGGGCCTTCGTTTTTTCTCTCTCTCTTTCCTCCCTTTGCCAAATTGGTTTCTCTCTAAGGCGTTTTTTCTCTCTCACATCCTTTTTGCCAAATCATCACCATAATGAGTAACCACCACGAGCCACCATGAGATCAGTTCAAGCTCAGCCCAGATCGGTTCATCTCTGTGTTTAATTTCGTGATTTGGGTCTCCGATCTTAGCCCATGATCTCAAGTCAGCGGAGGGCGAGGAGTAAAATGGCTTCTCTAGAAACAAATGTGTTAAATGGGTATTAAGGGTACGAATCTGAAATTGAAAAAAGAAAGAATATCAAAAAGAAGAAGAGAACCTATTGTGCGCATGCGTTGATGTGGGGGACGAGGGCAAAGCGGTGTGGGTTTCAGCGGAGGGCAAGGCATACAATTTTGGAGCTAGAAAGAGGTGTGTTAAGTGGGTCTTGTGGGTAGGAAACTAAAATTGAAAAATGAAGGAAGATCGGAAACCAGAAGAGGACCTATTCTGTTGTGCTTCTGTGTTGATGTGGGAGGCGAGGGAAGAAAAGAAAAGAAGTGGTTTTCTGATAGGATGAAATGAAGGAGAGGAAAAAAAGAAAAGAAGAGAAGAACCTGGACGCATGGGTAGGAAACGGTTTCACCACTGTGTAGTGTAAGGTTGAATTTAATCAACCATTTTATTGGCTTTATTCCGTGCCAAATTTTCTTGTATTTCAACATTTAATAACCCTGTACTTAGGTGGGTTTGTTGTAAGGGTAGTGAGTGAGATAGAGTGTTGATTGCTCAAGAGTGTGCAAGAAAACAGAGACTCACGGCTTATTCTCGCGGGTAGCTCGCGGCTTCAAGCCGCCAGACGCAGCACACGTGCCAAGCGTGCCAAAAGGTGAACAGTCATGCTAGCTGGAGCACTACAGGACAAAACAGGACAACTGGCCATATGATTATCTCGCGACTGGATCTCGCGACTCAGTCAAGTCGCGAGGTCAAGCCGCGAGCCACCCCTATTTTGTGAATCCTGATGTTTCACATTCTCCTCTCACTCCAGTATAAATACCCCTTATACCCACAAATGAAAAAGAGTTTCCAAAGAGAATTTTGAGAGAGAAACCGAAAAGAAAAACAAGATTGATTCACCTACAATCTATACATTAGAGTCTCTTCAAATTCCTCAACTCTCTTCCTCTCCATTGTCAAATCCTTGAGAGGCATTTTACCAAAACCTTGTTCTCACCATATTCATCACTGTGAGAGGGCTGTTTAGTATTTTGGGAAGCAGTTAGGAAGGAACCAATCTACATTGGTTGATGCTACGGTCTAGTAGCGGAATCCGGGAAGCTAGAAAAGAAAAAGGTTCGACGCAACCTCGTTGGAGTAAGAAGCTTGGAGGGCTTAGGTGCACTGGGTAGATTAGGCTTGGAGGGTCTATTGCTATCTATGTATCCAAACTACATTTTCTAATGGATTGTTTACCGCTTGGAGGGCGGCGGAGAGGTTTTACGTCGAGGGCTTCGGTTTCCTCTTCGATAACACATCCATGTTGTCTTTGTGTTTGCATCTTCCTTTCCTTTTATCTTTGCCTTTTATTATCTGCTGTGGGTTGTGATTTTAATTTGGCTTAGATAGTTTATCCAATTCTATATTATAGCTTATGTTCATTTTCCGCACACTAGTTGTTTGACATAAAACTTGAATTGATTAATTTGTAAATTGGGGTCTAAACGTTCAAAAGTGTTTATACACATATTTGAACTTTCAATTGGTATCAGAGCAGGTACACTTGTTGTGGTTTTATTACCATTGTGTGATGCTTGACTCCCTTTTGAGATGGATCGGTCTTAATCCCTAAATGCACCTCCATATTTTGATGGTAGTAATTATACTTTTTGGAAGGTTCACATAAGAGCTTTTATGTGTTCTATTGATGAATCTGTTTGGGATACTGTTGAGATAGGTTGGACCAGGCCTGAGGAAGCAAAATCCACATGGGATAAGGCAGCACTTACTACATCTAATGCTAACAGTAAAGCACTCAATGCTATTTTCTGTGGTGTGTCTCCAGATGAATTTCACAGGATCTCTCACATTACCATTGCTAAAGAAGCATGGGAGATATTGGAGACCACTTACGAAGGCACGAAGAAGGTAAAAGACACCAAGCTGCAGATGCTAACCACTCGGTTTGAGGAATTAAAAATGAGTGAGGATGAGTCCTTTGACTCTTTCTATAGCAAGCTAAATGAGGTGATTGTTAGCAAGTTCAATTTGGGAGAGAAAACGGAGGACTCTAAAATTGTAAGAAAGATCTTTCGATCATTGCCGGAAAGTTTTCATGTTAAAGTGACAGTGATTGAAGAGAGCAAGGACCTCGATGACATCAAAGTCCAGGAGCTGGTTGGTTCTCTTCAGACTTATGAGATGTCGCTGCCCAATCAACGGAAGAGTAAATCTCTTGCTCTTAAGACCATTAATGAGAAGGTGGAAGATCATGACTCATCAGGAAAAGATGTGGTTGACAAAGATGTTGCTTACCTTGTAAAAAATTTCAGAAAATTTTTGAAATTCAAAAATAATGGCAAATTTGGTGATAAAGGAAAATTTCAAAGTTCAGAAAGGGAGAAAAGGGAATTCAAAAAGAAAGATGGAAAAGAATCCCAACCTACACAAGGTGTCACTTGTTTCGAATGTAATGGGCATGGACACTTTAAGAAAGAATGTCCGAATTATTTGAAATCGAAAGGCAAAGTGTATGCCATGATATTGAGTGACTCGGATTCATCTGACTCAGAATCTGAAGAAAGCTGTGATGGAGAGGGGAACTACTCAGCTTTTATGACTATTGCTCATGTTGAGTTTTCAGACGAGTTGAATCTGCTTGTACGAGACCTTGGAGAACATAGTGATGAAGAATCACTGGGAATTGTTGAAGAATCAGATGCTGAAGAAGATGAAAGCACGGCCAATCTTCAAGAGAATTATAACTCACTCCTAGAGAAGTTGGGTGAGTACACAAGGGTGGCCAAGGCAGCTGTGAGAAAAATGAAGAAGGCAGAGGAGGATTATAAAAGTCTCATAATCCGATATAGGGATGCCAAATGTGAGATAGAAACACTGAATGATGAACTGTCAGAAGCTTACACAAAAGTGAGATTTCTTGAGCAAGAGGTTGTATAAGAAAATGCTAAAATTGAGAGGGTCACCACCAAGAAACTAGATGATGTTATTTCATCGCAAAAGTGTTTTTCAGATAAATCCGGTTTGGGATATACCGGAGGAAGTAGCTCATCTGAAATGTCACTAAAGAAGTAAAGTTTATAAAGGCCAAAGAATCAGCTGATGTTGGTCCTACTGCTAAGAAGCCCAAGATAGAGGAGAAGAGAAATGTGGGGAACGAACGGTTGTTGAATTCACGTAATCAATTTGTTGGTAGGTCTGAATCTCGTGCCAAGTCTCGTCCACGACCACAAAGACGTCCTAGATCAACTTATGTGTGTCATCATTGCGGATTTCAAGGGCATACTCGACCAAATTGCCAAAAGCTGAGAGCAAAGAATAGTGCAACTCCTCAAAGGTCACGAGGACCTAGAAATGATAGAAGAAATTGGGTAGGTGAACAATCGAGAGATCAAAATGGTGATCCCGGAATGATGAACGTGATGAAGATGATTAGTGCATTCACCAACTACTTGGAAAGCTTCTCACGAAGGTTTGAAAGCCCTAACTCCCGTACCCAATCCTATAAGGAAATCACCCCAAACGTAAGTGACGTGTGGGTGAAAAAGGGTACTCATGCATAAGCATTACAACATGTCCATGCATTAATACTTCCTATGCTTCGTGACGATGTTTGAGTGTCTGCTTGTTGTTTATGTGATGGTTGTTTGTTTGTCTATTTGTACATACTTTTGTTTTTCTTTTTGATGTTGATCAATCTTTTTCCTCTTGTGTCAAAAATCCAAAAATCACATAAAAATTAGAAAATCAAAAAGTTTGATTGACATTGTTGAGCTTTTGTCTCAAAACTTGTTTTGCCTTGTACCTTTGTGCTAATGGCTTTGTGCATTTTCAAGCATTGCTTGTTTCTTTGCACTCATATCACTGTGAGAGAAATCTTGAAATCTATGTGATTGTTGTAAATAGATCTTCAAACTTGTCATGAATGATTAGTGAATGGTTATGATGATCTTGAGACATGCATAGACTTGTGTCTATATATCTTCCCACACTTTATTTTTGTTTTTGCTAAAAAGAGCTCACCAAATGTAAATTTCCAAATGAAAAGAGATATTGAGCTGCAAAAGCCTGTCGCACATTCTAGTATTCGACTAGGAAAAAGGGTAAGCGACCTAAAATTAAAGTGAATGTTTATTCAAAAAGCCAAAGGCTAGTTCATTAAAGTGAAATATCAAATATCACTCTCACAATGAGAGGTGATTGTCTAAAAAAGGATCAAAAAGATCAAATGTTATGATTGAAAGTGGAGTCAAATGTAAAGCTCCAAGATATGTTATCAAGTTTTGTGGAAGGTCATATATACATATTTCTATAATTGAGATGGATCACATGATCTAGTGCTAATTGTATATGCCTTGGTTGAATTGATCATTGAAACTTCACATTAAACTAAGGACTATCTCATTGTTGATATCCACACACAACACCAAGTTTATGTTCAATAAATGTCATATTCATTTGTGTGATTGTACTTGATGAAATGTGTTTTCACATGCTCAATCTTTATTAATTCAAGCACAAAAAGATTTTTGAGTGTTTTAGGTGTTTTTGGAAAGTATTTTGTTCTCAAAATTTGAAAATTTCAAAAATCCATTTTTGCCCTGTTTTGGCGAGTCAGTCGTGGGTAAGTCAAGTCGCGAGCCTCAATCGCGTGTTTACGAGTCAGTTTTGGCGACTTTGCGAGTGGAAGGTCCAGTCGCGAGGGATACTCAGAGATTTTCGCGGCTCAGCTCGCGACTCCCTCGCGGGTAAACCTTCCAGTCGCGAAAAACACTTAGAAATTTTTTTTCAAAATTCTGTCTTTGAGTGTTTTGGCGGCTTGTCCTGGCGACTTGGTGGCGACTCACTTCAGTCGCGAACAACGCGTGTTTGGCAAAAACAAGGGCAGTTTTTAAATCTTTTTCAGTTTTCCCTCGAATTTTTGTGACTATTCATCTTCTTTCTCAACTGTCTCCTTCCTAAACACTCCATGTACCCATTTTCAAACTTCATTGGTGCTTCATTTCTTCTCAAAATCATCAAGAAAAGGTATGGGTCTTATTTTCCTCATCTCACTTTCCCTGCTTAATGAATGTTTTTCCTGCCATTTGGATAGATACTGTGTTCGAAACATCCCTCTCTTTGTTTGATGGTTATGGCTAGTTGTGTTTGTTGTTGATTTCATCCGTTTTCATGTTGATTGGTCACAATGTGTTTTTTCTTTGTTCTGATATTTGCATGTTGTTGATTCTCAAACTCTTTTGTTAAATGGGTTTGGTATTTTTGTGACTTGCTCCTTTCACTTGTGTGTGTGTTGAAGTTGGATTGCGGCATTGGATTACTGTGTTTTTATGATAACATAACGTGTGTGTGATGGCATCTTGATAGCATTCCTTTAAAATAACTTCATTTTCTGAATGTTGTGTCTCACTGCCATGTGCTCTATTTTAGGTGCTCTGATCCTTCATTTTGAAATTTTATCCCCGTTCCTATCTTATGTGGTCTGTTTTATGCTATCCGTTCTTAATGTTCAAATGCTGTCTTTGTATGCATATCATGGTCATGGTAGACTGTCTCATTGACAGTTATTTTTAAATTTGTGTCTCTCTATGATCTATTGCACGTTCACCGTTCTGCTGTACCTGTCGTATTGTGTACTTTAGTATTGTTGGTGGTTTGTTTGGGTTTGAACTCTATTTCACTCTTATTTGCATCGAATCATGTTGATATTTATCTTGTGTGTTGCTGTTTTTGGTTCTTTTCTGTGGGCCTATTCTCTTGCAGATGTCTCGTCGATCCTCTAAGGGTAAAGACATTGTTGCTGACGATCCAGCAACCCCAGTTGCTAAAAGGACTCGACTCTCATCACAGTCATCTCAAGACTCCAATGAGGAGAGGTTTAGAACCCCGCTTACTTCACACATCTACTCAAACATCTTTGACAAGTCAACTCCTATAGTGGAACGGGTGGTGGAGTTTAACACCTTAGGAACCACTTTTATCCCTCGAATCTTTGAGCCACGAGATTGGGCAAACTTTTTTGGGAACTTTGTCGATCCAATGGCTGAATTGGTTAAGGAATGCTTCTCCAATGCAAGTGATCTTGGAGTAGAACTGATTTTCTGGGTCAGAGAAAAGGAATTTGGCGTTTCCCCAAACTCCATCGCCGATGTTCTCGGCATCACTAGACCTGAGAATGTGGATCTAACTCCGTACGATGATCGAATTCCAGAGATTCAAGACATTCTACAAATCCTAGGATCTGATCATGAAGTATCCAATACAGGCACATCCATCAGCACCGCAAAATTTGCACCAAAGCTGACCACACTGAAGTTGATCATGTTCTCTAATCTCTACCCACTGTCCAACACTACATTCATAAATCTTGGGAGAGCTCAATTCCTTTGTGATCTTATTACAGGAGCCCCCATTGATATCTGTGCTCACATCTTTCACACTATGAGGAAGACCGCAGTTTCGATCTGCAGCACGAGGAATTATTCCATTTTGCAGTCTCATCATGAAGCTCATTCTTCGTGAAGGCATTGTTCCTCCCACAAATGGAAAAATGTTGACCCGTCAGCGTCCTATTTCCATGTACACTCTTCAAGTTAGCAGAAGTCACTCCTCTAAAACACCAAAGAATGCACACATCTCTCCGGTTACTCCATCTGCCCCTAAGTCAGAGACACCTGCACATACCACACCTACTTCAGATGCTATTCCTGAAGCCCCACAAGCTAGCATTCCGCAAGCACAGACTGATCCTCATATTGATAGAGTGGGTAGTTTACTTGAACATATTCAGAAATGCATTGATGAGATTGTGACACTTCTCTACTCCACAAACAACTATGTTCAAATGCGTCTCGAGACTATGGAGAATCAGTTAGACGCTATTCAACGAAAGTTGGACAACAGCCTTTAGCTATTCGTGCCAAAAAGGGGGAGAGCATTCAGTAAAGGGAATAAAGGGGAGAAAGTTCAAAGGGAAGTGTGCATAGTGATAGGGGGAGTACACACATACTTTTGTTTTAAGTCTTATCCTTTAAACTTATAGGTTTATGTTTTTTGGTCTTTTAGTGTTTATATGGGTTTGATACACTGAGGTTTTTGGTGTATTCTTGTTTCTAACTCATAACTTATAATCTTGGTTTAATCTTTTATATACATTGTTGATGTTATTCTGGATATTTTGTGATTTGTACCCATGTTGCTTATGTAAGCTTTTAGGGTTATGGTTTTATGCATATTATGTAGACTTTATGGTTTGTACCTTACTTAATGCAGCCTTTTATGCTTTGCTTAAATCAGTACTTCTATCTAAAATGTCTTGCATTTTGTTTTATGTACTGTCACTCTTGTGCCCTTGTAGGATTGTTCCTAGATGCATATACTTAGTGTATTATGCATTGGTTGAGTGTTAGGCATACAAGTATCTTGCTTTGTTCTTGTTAACTTGTATGTTCAAGTGTTCATTCCAAGTGTGAATGAGCACTGTGATCACTACCTTGTGGTGATTACTTGGTTAATCAAGCCATGATTTGAATCTTCACTTCATCTTTACTTGATCACCTTAAGCTTATTTCATATGCATTTCATGCTTTTCTGCATACAATGATCATGGTGTATTGTTGTATTTCAGGAGTTTCATGTTCTTATGATTCAAGTGCTTCACAGCTTCTAGAGTTAGGTGTGAGTGAGTTTTATTCAACTATTCCCAACTCACATGTTAAGTCTAGAGTCTGTTTTAGGATTTTGTCACGGAATAGCCAAAGGGGGAGATTGTAAGGTTGAATTTAATCAACCATTTTATTGGTTTTATTCTGTGCCAAATTTGCTTATATTTCAACATTTAGTAACCCTGTATTTAGGTGGGTTTGTTGTAAGGGTAGTGAGTGAGATAGAGTGTTGATTGCTCAAGAGTGTGCAAGAAAACAGAGACTCGCGGTTTGTTCTCGCGGGTGGCTCGCGGCTTCAAGCCGCTAGACGCAGCACACGTGCCAAGCGTGCCAGAAGGTGAACAGTCATGCTAGCTGGAGCACTACAGGACAAAACAGGACAACTGGCCATACGGTTATCTCGCGACTCAGTCAAGTCGCGAGGTCAAGCCGTGAGCTACCCCTGTTTTGTGAATCCTAACGTTTCACATTCTCCTCTCACTCCAGTATAAATTCCCCTTATACCCACAAATGAAAGAGAGCTTCCAGAGAGAATTTTGAGAGAGAAACCCTAAAGAAAAACAAAATTGATTCACTTACAATCTATACATCAGAGTCTCTTCAAATTCCTAAACTCTCTTCCTCTCCATTGTCAAATTCTTGAGAGGCATTTTACCAAAACCTTGTTCTCACCATATTCATCACTGTGAAAGGGCTGTTTGGTTTTCTGGGAAGCAGTTAGGAAGGAACCAATCTACATTGGTTGATGCTACGGTCTAGTAGCGGAATCCGAGAAGCTAGAAAAGAAAAAGGTTCGGCGCAACCTCGCTGGAGCAAGAAGCTTGGAGGGCTTAGGTGCACTGGGTAGATTAGACTTGGAGGGTCTATTGCTGTCCATGTATCCCAGCTACATTTTTTAGTGGATTGTTTACCGCTTGGAGGGCGGCGGAGAGGTTTTACGCCGAGAGTTTCGGTTTCCTCTTCGATAACACATCGCGTGTTGTCTTTATGTTTGCATCTTTCTTCCCTTTTATCTTTGCCTTTTATTATCTGCTGTGGGTTGTGATTTTAATTTGGCTTAGATAGTTTATCCAATTCTATATTATAGCTTATGTTCATTTTCCGCACACTAGTTGTTTGACATAAAGCTTGAATTGGTTAATTTGTAAATTGGGGGTCTAAACGTTCAAGGGTATTTATACACATATTTGAACTTTCATGTAGTGTTAGTGGGTGGAGTCTACAACTTTAGCAAAAATTTGAGTTAAAAAGATGAGTTATGTGATTGGGTTTTTAAACCAAACAAGAGTTTTGGGAATTTTTTTAGTGAAAGTGGGATCTGAGAACCGAGTGATGAGTTTTGAGTTTTAGTTATAAGTTTTGGAAACTAAGTTAAGAAAATTGAGTGATAGGGAAACCAAACGAACCCTAAGTATTAGTGTATTATGATTTACGAAGCAAGTCTAAACACACTCTCTCTCTCTCTCATAGCTAGTAATCACTCATGGAAGAAAAAATCTTGTTTTTAATTAGTAATTTATTAAACTTTATAGTAGTAATTCTTAAAATCATCTTGTGCTCCTATTTATTATGTGATCCCAGATCTCTCTATTTCAAACAGGAAAAACACAGAACACGTAATTATGATGATGTCTTTCACACAAAGTTACAATGATCTCACCTACTTTCCACTACCATTGTCTTTTTTTCTTTTTTCTTTTTAAATTTTTTTATGAAGACAAGAATGATGCAGGGCCACACGTCAAAATCTAGCAGTTGGTGGGTGGGATTGACTTGCTTCTTAGCTTGACTTGCTTTTAGACTTCCTTGTAATAAGAAGATGCATAATGCACATGTGAAACATGCATTCAGTTGTTGCACATGCCTACTATATGATAGGCTCTTTTGTGAATGAATATGCACCATTGTGCATAGCAAAGGTGCGCCAAGTTAATATTATTGAAGTAATTAGGTACTCAACCCCACCTTCCCCTCTTCCACTACATGCATCTATTTTAAAAAATGAAATAAAAAAGAAAAGAAAAGAACAAGGTAATTAGGTAATCAAGTTAATGCAAAATTTATTGCGAGGAAAAGGTTTATTAACTTTATTGATTTATTTTTAATAATCCAATAGTAATAAAACTGAGGAAAGGGATTTGAACTATGATTCTTTTAATAAAAGAGAACAAATTATACTACTAAGTGACATGTTATTTTTCTTCTCCAAAAGATAAAAAATAGTTATATGTCACTTAGTTATAAGTCTCTCTCTGGTCACAATAGTTGACATCTTTGTTTATGTGGGTTATTAAAATTAATAGCTTCGTCAAAGATAGGGCTGTCCAAACTCAACCGATACTTTCCATACCAAGAAATTTGACTGATCAGCCTGATCTACTTAATGTGACAATGGCCTATTTCGAAATTTGACAACTTCCAAGTCGAGGATGGGTCTTTGCAAGAAAACCCAAATCCAACATATTTGACCAATCTCCACACTTAGACGTCACCATTCTCCACTGATATGATAATTTCTCTATTGTCTTTTGCATGAATCTAGCTAAATCTTAACCAAATCTGACAATATCTCAATGTATTCTAAGAAATTTTGATAGATCTAGGTAGGTCCTGGCCAAATTTGGTACTCTACCCTTGTTTTACCAACTTCGACCAAACACCCACTAAGACCCAAGCTATTAAAACCACTACTTCTTCCAATTTGATAATGGGTTTCATTCTTTCCCACTCAAAGTGATTGGGTTGAGCACAAACCTGACTCAGATTGACCTATAGGCACCCTTAGTTAAAGACATATGGTTATAGCACTATCCATTTCAATTGTTGTGCTTTCTTAAATTACATATCTATATAAGGGTTCAAGTTTAATTTGCTCAGTAGTGTCTACAAAAGTTGAGACCTTCTCAAGGCATTCTAGGGCATGCTCAAACTTTGTTGAAGGATCAAAAGGTGATAAGATGTTGATTAGATGACCTCCTTACCCTTATCTCTATATGAGCCAAAGGGACAAACGAGTTAGAAGGCAAAGACTCAAGGTATATTAAAAAAAATGACTCTCTTTGTACATTAAAAAAATATATGTTATTAACAATACATTTACAATTGCGTCTATAAAAATAAGTTTTTTTTTTTTAAATTTAATAAAATCCTATTTAAGATTGACTATGTTATAAAAATAAATAAAGTTAATTAGCAATAACATCAATTGAAATGGAAATATTAGCATAATTTAAATATGAAGACTTTATTAGTAATTTTTTATTACTAAAGGTAAGAAAACTATATTTAAATAAAAAATATATATCAAAAAATTTAAATAAATATTATTTTATTTATATTTAAATATAAAATAATAATAAAAACACCCCTTAATGCTGTCCATTGGGCCTCAAAATACATTGTGGCGACCCTACTTTAGCCCGACTTTGGTAAGAGTTATCTACCCAAGCTTAGTACGGATCATCTAGCTAGATTGGTCATTTAGCGGCTCTTTTAGTTTGCTCTACATGGAGTCAAATATTGGGTGTAAAGCCTTCTAATAACTAATAAGAGGATAAATTTTGGGCATGAAATTCCAAACCCATAGGTGGCCCGTTAGGTCTATTAATTTCTTGGGCTTTGTTTATGCCCAAACCTTACATGAAGTGGCAATTTTTTAATGCGCTAGAGCATGCAAGTTTGCCAATAACTTTGTACAATATGGCACTGAAGTGAAATGGGGGATGAAACTCTTCATTAGGGAACAAAGCTAGGGTGTGTGTCATGGTATTGTTGGAGGATATAACTCTTTTATAGATTATGTTAGGTTCTAAAAGTTTAGAATAATTGGCAAACTATGAGTACAAATTTGTCTAAATATAGATTCCTAAGTTTATAGGTTTGATTACGAAAGTTTGGATTTGTGCAAAAACACAAGAGCTTGTTCAAACCTCCAATTAAAAATTACGACTAGATTGCTTTTATTCTAACTTAAAAAAAAGTGTGGAACAAGAGTAAATAAGAGCAATTAACCGATAACACTACCCTAAGCCATATTCATTCATCATCAATAATAAAATGAAAGCTTAAATAGTAGGGAAGAGAAATGCAAATACAAGATAACACCAAGACGTATTATCGAAGAGGAAACCGAAGAACTCGGTGAAGAACCTCTCCGCGACTCTCCAAGTCAAAATCGATCCACTAGAGAATAAAGTTGGAGTACACGAATAACAACAAACCCTCCAAGCCTAGTCTATCCCATGTACTTGAGCCTTCCAAGCTCATGCTACTAATGGACTTCTCGAAGTCTTGTTTTCTTTAGCTTTCCGAATCCTACAATTTAGCCTGATTGCATCTACCAACAAATGGCTCATTCCAATACTTTCCAACAGCACCAAAATCTCACTTGACACTTAAAATGGGTGTGGTAAGTGTTTGAGCTAACAACCTCTCAAGGATCTAGAGATGGAGAGATAGGAGTTGAGGAAACTACAAGGAAATGTGTAGATGATTGTGAATATAACAATCTCTAACTTTCAAGTGTATTTGTTAGGATTTTCTCTCTGAAAAGCACTCTTTACAATTCATGGGTAATGAGAGTATTTATAATGTGGGTAAAGAATTTGGTAAAGCAACTTAACTTTTTGCCAAACAAAAAGTTTTGTGGGTATTTTGCGGGATAGCCCTTCTTGTGAAACACTCATGAACTTGACAGTCTAGCATGACTCTTTAGCTTCCAGTCAAATGCTTCACACATGGCCTTTTTGTGGGTTGCTTCTTGTGAGCTAGTCGCGACTTCCACTGATTCACCTCTTGAACCTTGATTCTTCACTGATCTCTCACACTCATCCTTCACAAATAAACCCACATACATATAAGAAAAATGATTGAAGAAATTAAAATCAAATTTGACATGGAATTAAAACCAAAACAAGTTAGTTGGAAATCACAACTTTACAGATTAGACAATGCTCAAGGTGCTATAAGTCAGAATATAAGAAAAAGGAAGTTGCAGGTTCAAAATTTTGAAACATGCCAAGTTTGACCGATTGAGAACAAAGCTTGATCGATCGAGAGATGAGTTCTACAAAATTTTGATTTCAGCCCAATAGCCCATTGGCGTAGTAATTGATTAGGGTTTCAAATTTATTTCACATAGTATTTAAAGGAAACCCTAAGACATGTTTTAAGAAGATTTTGGAGGTGCTCTTATGAGATCTAAAGGGTACTGTGCTTTCTCATTTCAAAGTCACTACCAAAATTCTATTTATTCATCTTTAGAACCGGTAAATCTGAAGTTGCTGCAACAAGATCATACATAGCTGATGATTTAAACATTCAATGGTGGTCTTGGAGTCTCAAACTAGAGAGTTTGTGTTGCTAAGCCTTTGAGTGGGTTCTCAAAGTTACAAACGTGAGAATTTGTGTTCAACAAATCCAAGATAGAAGAGTCCATGGAGTCGGAGCTGCACATGATCGTGTTAGTAAGTTCTACAAGAAGTACCTTTAGATTTAGGATTTAAATCTACTGTAATCTTCCATTCTATCATAGTGGATTTGTTTATCTTGAGGATAGTTAGGTTAAATCCTCTTCAGGATTTTACCTTGAAATAGTTGGTTTCATTGGATTTCCTAGGTAATCATATCGTTGTCTTATCTATTTTTCTGCATTGCATGATATGATCTATTACTATTTAACCTAGATCTTATAATTAACCTAAGTAAACACTTGGCTAATATATTAAATTAAACAATCTATTTTAGGGGTCTAAACAAACAAACAAATTGACACTTTATTAGCACAAATGCAGACTTGCTGAAACATAGTTTGAAACATCCAAAAATGTGAAGTCCAAAGTAAAACTTGTTAGGAAGGAAAGCATATCACAAGCTAAACTTAAGGATAAAATTTAAAAACAACTACAGGCAAAGCCAGTTTTCCAACTAATTTGTGAAAGACAAAAGGCCTAAGGAAACTTATTTGTGAAAGACAAAAGGCCTAAGGAAATTCCCAATAGTTACAAACAAGACTACAATTCCAACAAAAGTTGCGGTGCCTCTCCAAACATCACGGAAATACACAGTCCTCAAGGATGCAATATTTTTATTCCACCAGTTGCCATAGTGCTCATTAAGATCTTTGGCAACATCATGGTAGCAGGAATTTTTTTCCACAATTTCTTGGCTAAGTTTGTTAACCATTTGGGCAACTGCTTTATAGCTGCCTAACGAGTGAGCAATAATCTTTTTTTCAACAAGCAACTCCGCATCTTCTCTAGTGTTTATAAGAAAATCCAATAGCACAATATAATTGCAAATGTAAGCTTCAAATGGATAATGACACTGCTCGAGGGCCATGAGGTTTCGGAAAAGGTCTTCTGTTCCGTGATTTATCACAAAGCGTGGAACCACCAATCTAGTTTGCAGATAGTCCAAGCACCAAAAGCATTTTAAGCATGGTAAGCAATGCAAGAGCCATGAGCAATTGAATCTTGGAAAAATTTCTGAGAGATTTGGCTTCTCGACTTGAATGTCAAGTAAAACTTTATCTGCTTGATTTTCCTTACGTACCTGGAATTTCAATCCCCGTGTCCAACTTTGTTGCACTATGTAGATGTTCAATAATGTTTCCAGTTTCCAGGTTCCTGGGTAAGTAGAAATATCTCTGCAAATCAGTAAAATGTTTTACTTCCTTCTCAATGGGTTTTTTCTGGTCACCCGGAAAAAAGTAATTACAGGCAAGGTTAATAAAGGACTTATGAAGGCTTGTAGACCTTCCAATGTGATGATGTAACTCGTCAAGAATGAAAAATGGAAGCTGATTCTCAAGTAATATCAAGTAATGCTTTATGCCTTCGTCTAGCCATGGTTTACTTAATATATAATCATCCTTCTCATATTCTTGCCTTGTAGCAGTCCTCAAGAAGAGCTCAATGATAAAGATAGAATCCAATAGAATCATTTTCACGAAATCTCTCTTTTCGGGCATATTGGTATTGACAAGTAATAAAATATATCATTCCCCACTACTCTTAGCAAAACTAAAAAAGTATCCAGAATGAAATTGACTCTTTAGATATAAAAAAATTAATTAAAAAAATATTACTAATAATACATGTTACAATTGCGTTTATAAAACAAAGTTTATAAAAATTAAAGTTGATAAAATACTATTTTAGTTCAACTATGTTACAAGAAAAATTAATTGGATTAGCAATATTAAATTAAAAATAAAATATTAGCAAAATTTGAATACAAAGACTTAATTAGTAATTTTGTATCCTAAAAATCAAGAAAAATATATTTTAAATAATATATATATAGTTAAATAAATATTATTTAATTTATATTTAAATATTAAAAAAAATGCTTCTCTTAAAGTTGTCCCCATGTGCCCTAAAGCACGTTGAGCAGGCCCTGATGTAGCCCGAGTTGGGGTGCGTCCGTGCGGCTCATCTAGCCAAGCTTAAGAATAGACCATCTCGCTTGACGGGTCAATTAGCGAATCATTTAGTTCATTTTTATGCAGTCAAATATTTGGGTCTAAAGCCCACTAATAAGATGAGAAATTTCAAGCACATAGGTTTTGGGACATCTATTTCTTGGGCTTTGTTTATGCCCCACCCAAACCTTACATTAAGTGGCACTTTTTCAACATGCTGGATCACGGAAGTTTGCCACTAAAATAATGTGCACGAATACAAATAATGTCTTCCACTGTTTGTGTCGTACATTTTGTGCATCAATCACAACTTATCGTGTGTTTAAATTTTTTTCATTTTATACTTTAATTATTTTACAAGAAAAGTCAAACGAAGTATATAACAAGGTGTTATCAATGAAGTATATGGTGGAATACAAACAGTTAGACAGATAATTTGTAAAATAATGCTACAACTACAAATTGTTGATGTAGCTATTTTCTTATTAGTTTTCATCTAGATCCATCATTAATATTATTTTTTATTTATCAATAACCACTCACCGTATCCGTAGTTTGTAAAAAAGTTTACATCTCTATCATTACTCTAATTTGTATTATTGTTGGAGGATATAACTCTTTTAGAGGCCAAAACTTATTAGCCCAAATGCAGACTATGGATGGGTGCTGAAATAACCTTTGAAACATGCAATATGTAAAGTCAAAAGTAAAACTTGTTAGGAAAGAAAGGATATCACAAACTAAACTTAATCACAGTTATTTTCAAAAACAACTACAACCAAAGATAGATTTCCAACTGATATTACAGTACCATAGTAAAGGAAACTTATTTGTGATAGACAAAAGGCCTAAGGAAATTACCGACAGTTACAAGCAGGACTATAATTCCAACGAAAGTTGCGCTGCCTCTCCAAATATCACGGAAATATACTGTTTTCAAGGATGCGATATTTTTATTCCACCAGTTTTCATAATGTTCATTAAGATTTTTAGCGAGCTGAAGGTAACATGAATTTTTTTCCAAAATTTCTTTGCCAAGTTTGTTAACCATTTTGGCAACTTCTTTATTGCTGCCTAGCGAGTGAACAATAATCTTCTTGTCAACAAGCAACTCCGCATCGTCTCTAGTGTTTATAAGAAAATCCAATAGCACGATATAATTGCATATGTAAGCTTCTTTTGGATAATGACACTGCTCCAAGGCCATGATGTTTCGGAAAATGTGTTCAGTTCCATGATTTATCTCAAAAGGTGGGATAACCAAGCTAGTTTGCATACGTTTCAAGCACCAAAAGCATTTCAAGCAAGGTAAGCAATGCAAGAGGCTTGAGCAATTGAAGCATGGAAAAATTTTCAAGGGATCCGGGTTCTCGATTTGAATGTCAAGCAAACGTCTATCTTCTACTTCTGATGGTTCTTCCTTCCACTTCTTGAAATTCAATCCTGCCGTGTCCAGCTTTGTTGCACTATACAGATGTGCAATAATATTGTTACTACTTTTCAATTTGGGTGAGTAGTAGAAATATCTTTGCAAATCAGTGAAATGTTTCACTTTATTCACGATGGAGAATTTCTTTTCACCGAAAAAGTACTTACAGGCAAGCTCAAGAAAGGAACTACGATCTTCTGGAAACACTCCAATGTGATGATATAACTGTTCAAGAATGAAAAAAGGAAGCTGATTCTCAAGTAATATCAAGTCATGCTTTATGCCTTCCTCTAGCCATGGTTTACTTAATATATAATCATCCTTTTCATATCCTGACCTTGAAGCAGTCCTCAAGAAGAGCTCAATGATAAAGATAGAATCCAATAGAATCATTTTCACGAAAACAAAATCTTCCTTTCCGGGTAGAGAGATCTCTTCTGCATAACACCGGCGGATATTCTCTTCGTTTTTTATAATGATGTTTGCAAATTCCTTCTGGCCTTTCCAGGTCCTCCGGCAAAAGAATTCGTTGAAATATCTTAGTTTCAAACTTTCCATGTTCTCCTGTTCCTTCTTGTTGTCCACTTCATTCTTGTTATGATGATCCATGTGGTTCAGTTCCTTGTTGTGATGTACAGGGCCTATTGAAATAAGCTTCGGAGTGTAGGCTTCTTTCTTTACCTCGCGAAGTTTCTTGGGGACCATGTAGATGCAACACTCGGAGCACCGCTGGGCAGGCTTAGCATTTTCAACGTCAATGATAATCTCTGGGCATTCAGGTTCTTTTCCATGTGAAGAATTCGTATCACTGTCCATCTTTTTCAAATGCCAGGTTCTTTTTTCCTAGTAACAAACAAACAACAATCATTAGCGTAATAATACAATCACTAACCCCCAAACTTATTCCAAGAGGCATCATTTGCAACAGGTTCTATTATGACCATTAGATTTTTTTATTGGAAAAGATATATGCATGCATTCTCTCTCTCTGCATAATTGTGGGATTAGGGAGGAGGATACATAATATAAATTCTTTGTCACATTTTTTGTATTCAAATTTATGTTTTACCATTCACGGTATACCACATATTTGATTTTTTTTTTTTTTTTTTTTCTTCATTTTAAACATTGATTATTTTATAAATAAAGTCAAATAAATATATAACTAGCTGTGATTAGTGAAACATAAAGTAGAATACAAAACGTGGAACAAAGAATTTGAATTTGAGGATATATATATCTCATGCACGAGTTAATATAGCGTTATGACAATTTCTCTAAGTTCCATCCCAATTCCAACCTTATATACATATCTTCAAAATGACTTTTATTAGTCTTTTTCTTTTGCAGTTATCACATCATCATCCGAACAACAGACCAAGATTGAAAAATACATATTTAGGTAACTAATTAAATCGCACATGCGCTCACACATATATGGCTAAAGTCCCTTTATACAGGGGCGACAATTAAATAGAAGATCGTGTTTTACTGACATACGAAACCAACAATAACCTAAATAGGCAAAGCTCAAGCAAGACAGAGTACATGATCCTAAAACTGGACATTAGTAATGCATATGATAGGGTAGAATGATGATGTTTTATTGAGCAAACAATGAGGAAAACGGCCTTCCATGCAAAATGGATCTCTCTGATCAAGGAATCTGTTACGTGATTAAGACAGGCTAACAGGGTTTGTTTAAAAATCTCACACCTATTCTTTGCTAATGATAATATCCTCTTTTGCCATAGAACTAGACGTGGCAAAACGGGCGGGGCGGGTCGGGTCAATCGGGTTTGCGGGTTAAACGGGTCACGGGTCAAAACGGGTCATTTTTAAAACGGGTCAATCGGGTTGCGGGTCAAACGGGTCGCGGGTTGAGTCGGATCGAGTTGACCCGTATTTTTCAAACAATTTTTTTTTTTTATTTTGGGAAATAGATGCAATCTGTCAATTGTTTATGAGTTCTTTAATTGTGATTAGATTCTCACTAGTGATATTGTTACCAATTACCACTAAACACTTGAATTGATACCCAAATTTGGTGCAACTCCTATTCCAGCTTTCTAGAAACTAATCTTGGTATAATCTTCAATCTATTTAAAGTAGGAAGAGAAAATAAAGGTGGCAAGTAAAAAATAACAAACTATAATGGAGTACATAACATATTAAGTAAAAAAGAATAAGTAAATATTTTATAAAAATTACACCTCAATCTAAATCTACTCAACATTGGTAAACGTGGCAAAACGTGCGGGTCGGGTTCGGGTTCGGGTCGGATCAATCGGGTCGCGGGTCAAAACGGATCAATCGGGTTACGGGTCAAACGGGTTGCAGGTCAAACGGGTCGGGTCAAAACGGGTCTGACCCGTTTTGCCATGTCTACATAGATAGAACCCTGGACGAGGTAGAAAATATAGGAGATTCTATAGGACTATGAAGAAGCATTGGGCTTGGAGGTGAACAGAGACAAAACTTCAATATTCTTCATCAGGAACATGCAGAAGGACATCGGGACAAAATACAAGCTGATTGAATTTGGTATCCAAGGAAGTAAAAGCCTGGGCAAATGCTTAGGCTTACCCGCACTCGTTTGCCACTCAAAAACTGATTTCTTTTCGAATATAAAAGAGCCTATTTGAAAAGGTTAAGGGGGTGGAAATAGAATTTGCTATCAAATACGGAATAAGATATTCTCATCAAAGTTGTAGTTTATGTTGTTCTTACGTATGCTGTTGTGCAACAACGAAAGCTCTAACATCAATTATTACAATTTGAGGTTAACATAAATGCATTCACATAAACAAAAAATAAAAAAAATAAAAATATTCATAAGAGACAACATTATTTAACATGGCTCAGCCAACTCCATGCCTACATCCTAAGGCAATACCGACAAAAATATCAATTATCAATGATATGAATTACAACAACATTAATTAATACTCACAACTCACACAAACAACACTCACAAAGCTCACCAACATAAAATCACAAACCCAAAGCCTGTATACACCCAATAACTCTCTCACAGCACAAACTCAAACAAACTCTCAACACACAATCACGGGTAATCTTTCAACACCAAAAATCTACCAAATCATTGAAGAAATTCACACATGTTCTTCTAGAAGTTTTTCGCATCTCCCCACATAAGAGGAACCTTATTAGACAAAAGCCTCCAAATTCTTTGCAACAATGCTTATTTATAAGGCTTCAATCATACTCCTTGGTGGACAAAGAATACCTATTACTTCTTTAGAAATACTTTTCATTCTATGTCAATGAAAATCCTTGTCTTCCACACCAAGGAAAAACCTTTCCTTCTATGCCAGAAAATCTAAACCAAAACTAAATAGGGATTTGAGGCAATATTCAACATATACCATACGAGCTAGTAATCAAAAACTTTTTGTGGGTTAGAAGAAGGGTGAGAGGAAGATTTATTGGGCAAAATGGAGCACATATTGTGCATCGAAATGGAGAGGTGGCATGGGGTTTAAGAACCTAAGAGCTTTGAACGTAATTCATAGTTAGGGATTAAATAATTGGTTCTCCTAAAGTTTAATTATAGTAAATTTAATTAAACCACATACTTCTAACACTCCTCTTCATATGTTGACTTAAAACACCCTTTTAATAAGTGAGACTCAATGTCGTATTTTAAATGAAAGGTAGAGTGGAATAGTCAAAAATAAAACTCAAGATCTCCTGCTCTGATACCATTTTGAATTACCGATTTTTCCAATAGGTTAAACTTTTGGTATAGGTGAATTCTGTAAAACACCTACACCTTACTATACTCCAAGCTCTCAAAGCTAGGTACTTCGCATCATGCTCCTTCATGGCAGTGTAACAAAATCCAAATGCATCCTATGAGTGGAGAAGCATCCTTGAAGCTCAAGATATCATAGTCAAAGGATCGAGCTGAGGAATCAAAAATGGAAGATCATTTAAAAATGTTGGGGAGAGGGGACAACTGACTACCAAGACCCACAACCTATAGAGTTGCTCACCACCACCGCCTTTGCTACATGAAGCACAAGTCAGTGCCCTAATAGATGATGCATCAAGGATATGATCTAGTCATGAAATCCTTGCCACACAAGGCAGAAACACGACTGAATACACCATAAACTCAAGATTACCGAATGAAAATTTGATTTGGGCTCAAACTCCACATAGGATTTTCATGGTAAAAAGAACATATCAAGTTACCATGGAGATAAAAGTATGGAAAAGACCAAATTGAAGGTTTAAAAGGAACTGGGAGAGCAAAATGGTAAGCATGAGTTCCCAACTATGTGAAAAGCTTCACTTGGAGTGTGCTAAAACTATGCAAATAAGATCAATTGGGTAAGTACATCAGAATGAAAGAGTGAGTTCGTTAAATCGACTAATCTGTTAAAAGTTCCTTTGTTTTATATATTGAAAACAGAGGCTACCATTAAGTTACATAACTAACTAGCCATTAGAACATTAATAACAACCTCTAACAAACTCAGACAAACTGCACCAAGAACCCTAGGCAATTACAATCTAACACCCATACAATTAAAAGCATGTGAGACGCATATGACTTCTTAAGCTATTTACAATATAAGATACTAGAAAAATGGACACAACCTGTAGCTTTTGTAGAGCTCCTCAAGAAATAGCTATCATACATCCCATGCGTAATAGTTTATGAAAGTAAACTTGTATTCTCATTGTTAGGTTTCGAGTTTGTAATGTTGGCAAACCTCATTGGTTTAGAATTGTCTACA
Organism: Quercus lobata; assembly: GCF_001633185.2. NCBI lineage: Eukaryota > Viridiplantae > Streptophyta > Magnoliopsida > Fagales > Fagaceae > Quercus > Quercus lobata. Next base: position 32,950,368 of record NC_044907.1, on the reverse strand, counting down.
TTGAAGTCCAAGACAAAAACACTCAAATTCAAGGTGAAAAAAATGAGTTACAATCTGTTTCGTTCAATTGGTACTCGATTGATCGAAAGTCGCATATCAACAAAAAATCAACAAATGTAAAAAACCCATAACTTAGCCATTTGAAACCCAAATAGCAAGCCGTTTTTTTTTAGTAATTAAAGGACATTATAAGCTAACCCTAGAGAGCATTTTCAGAGTTTTTTTAGAGAGATTAAAGTGCATCTTGTGCCTCTTTTATATCTAGGGTTTTGTACCCAAAAATCTCTCTCATATCTTCTATTGGTGTTATTTCTTGAAGAATCTCAAGATCCGGTATTGTAAAAGTTGCTGCTTTCTCTAGTCATCAAAGGTGCTGATAATCTAAACCTTTAAGGATGGTCTTGGAGTCACAAATAGGAGAGTTTGTGTTTTTTTATCTCAAGTGTGAGGGCTTGTGTTGCAAAGGCCTAATAGAGAAGGAGTTTGTGAATTCAGAGTTTGTATGTGGTCGTGTCAATAAGTTCTACATGTGATAGCAATAAGATGTTAGTGTTCTAAGTCTTATTGTAAACTTTGATTCTCTATAGTGGATTTGCTTTTTACCTTGAAGATAACTAAGTTAAATCATTCCCAGGTTTTTCACTGGTTTTGTTTTCCTAGGTCATCATATCGTATTATTATTTATTTTTCCGTTACTTTGTTTATAATAAACCTAAGTATTCACTTGGTTTATTAATTAGGTTAAACAATCTAGTTTACAGGGATCTAAAAACTAACACTCATAATTTAAAAGTTAAGTGTAAAATGAATATAGTTTAGGAGAACAAAATGTGTATTTTCATAATTTATATGAGGGAAGATCTAAAAGAGTGTATAAATTAGTAAGCATGCATTTTCAAAGTCTAAGGAGTAGGTGTAAAAAGGGAATAGTTTAAGGGGATGAAGTACAATTTTTTTATATTAAAATATTAAATTAATGAGATACCCAAAAAAAAAGAGTAACTTTTTTCTTCTCATAAATCATTTTTATCACCCATAATTGAAGTCAGTCCTAATTTCTAGGGCAACAAGCCAACAATAATAGATTTTAGTCAATAATTGAAGGGACTGAACTAATTGATATCCACACAAATCTACCTCAAAAAAATAATAATAATAAAATACATCTCGTAAATCTTTTTTGTAGGTGTGGCTGGGGCTGGGGCTGGGGCTGGGGGAATAGCGTCTCCTAACTCCTAATATTTGTTAGAGGAAGTTTTTAGTTGAGTAAAAAACCGACATTAGAACATGGTTTTAAAACTCAGATCGTTCAATGAACCAAAAAAGAGAAAGGTTCAAGATTTTTAAAATTGGACTTAAACCGAAATTAAACTGTAATGACGTCATAATTAATTTAATAATTATTTAAAATATAAATAAATATATTAAATTAGTATAAGTAGAAAGATCAACTAAAATAGTCCAAATAAATATAGAAATCTAATTTTCAAATGTCTTTTTTATATCATAACTTTCATAAGGCAAATAAGAAATATTAAATTTTTAGCAAAAATATATATATATATATTTTTTTTATAAAACTCAATATTGTACTCTTTTAATCTTTTTATGAGAACTGCTTTCAAAAAAAAAAAAAATCTTTTAATGAGAACTTATATCTAAATTATCTCAAGTAATGCTCAAGCCCATTTGAGTACCCAATAAATTGTTTTATGCCAAAGCCCATTTGAACATTCAACTAGTTATGAAAATTTTAAAAATTATAAATAAACAGAAGCTAAAGGAGTGGCCGAATAAAGCATTAAAAAATTGACTAAATAAAGAACAAAGCCAAATAAAATTTTGAAAAGAGTCGTTGACAGTTGACACTTGACCGCATGTATTTAGTTAAATTTTCAAAATAAAAATGTAAACAAAAGCCAGAAGAGTGGCCAGCCAAACCATTAAAAAATTGCTTAAACCCAATAAAATTTAAAAGAGTGTGGTTGACAGCTTGTATTTGAATTTAATGGGAGACAGAATGCAAGTTGTCAATCATCTTCAAAGAGACCAGAAGACTCTAGAGTTTAAAGGAAAAACGCAGAAGGGAAAAAACTGTAGAAACAACAAACCAAAAAAACGCAAAGAAGGAAAAAATGCAAAAACAGCAGTCGGCAAAAACGCAGAGAGAGAGGACGAGCTAGACTGAAAAGAAGAATAAGAACAAATAGTGGTGCGATCTCAATGTCTAAGGTTGAAGCTCCATCAATGGTTGAGCTATAACTCTGTAAGTACCCAAAAAAAACTCTGAATCACTGAACCTGCAAAAACAGTGACAACCGTCCACAATTTTCAAACCGGTTGAACCGCGCTTAGTTTTTCATATATGCCAGTTTTTGAAGTTAAAAAAACCGTTTTGGTGGATGGTTTCCGGTTAATCCGGTCGAACAGTTGCATTAAAATTTTGAAATATGAACTCAATTACTTACTAAATTATAAAAGGTAAAAAAAATAAAAAATAAACTAAATTATCAATTTTTGACGAACTTTATATTGTAGAACAAAATTACAGTGAAACGAAGGAGTAAAGAACCAGCCACCAGCAAATTTTATTTAAACAAAAATAAAGTGAAAGGATGGAGCAAAGAACCTGCAAAATGTATTTGAAAGAAAATGCTTCAGCCTTCTAAACTTGACTCCAAGAAACAGCAGAATATGATAGAGATCATGTCCAACGAAGCAAGGCTAAGACTATTTGAGTCTCTCACTTCTCACTCATAGCTTAAACTCACTCATCTAAGAAACAATCTTCTACTTCTGTACACTTCATAGCAATTCTCAAAACCTTCTTGCCCTCCTATTTATTCAGTGAACCCCCCCCCCCCCAACCCTTTTTTTCTCTACGTCATAACCATGACGTCTTTTCTGACAAACATACAACTGTCGCATTTACTTGTCATTACCTTGTGCATAATTGGTACCAACCGACAAGCACCATTGCCATTGCCTTTTTTCTCAGGGCAACAATTATTAAGGTTGTTACTATTCAACTTCACAAGCTGACCTGTGAAAGATGAGGACCACACAGAAAGCAAACGTTGTCTTGACTTGTTTGAAGTCTTTGTTACGAGAAATATGATCCACACACATGACCTGATTTTTTTTTTTTTTTTTTTTTGGTAAATTCCAAAAACCTAACCTAAGGTTTGGGGTATTACCAAATACAACAAAACGTTTTAAAAAATGATCAATTTGGTCCGTAATCACTAACACTGTTTGGGAACCATTTATTATTTTTTTTTTTTTTTTTTTCTTCTTCTTTCCTTTCATGCCAGAAATTTTTTTTTTTTTCTGTCTCTAACCTCTAGCTCTCTCTCTCGTCTCTAAAACTCTCATGGCCAACACAAACCCACACGCTACTAGTCCTTTGTTCTCAGTGGATCCTTCATCTTCTCATCCTCCATACTGCCGATCCAGGTTTCACACGTCGTCTAGGACCCTTTAGCTTATAGATCGAAGAGTGGGTTGGGGTTTTGAGGGAATGAGAATCGGATAGGGAGTAGATGTTTGTTGGTCTCAGGTTTTAGAGAGAAAAGTGACATGAGGGATGAGAGACCATCTTTGTGGTGGTGTTGGCTGAGGTTCACCGTGGAGGAGCATGGAGGCTCTACTCCGTTTAGATCGGTGAGATCGAAGAGAGAAAAGAGTGATTTTCAATGAGGAGAGTTGATGGGTGAGGAGGCTTAGACTTAGGCTAATCGGAGACAGAGTCATGGAGGCTCGACCATGGTTGGTGTTTGGTTTCTGGAGAAAGCTCGAGAACGGAAAGACAGAAAGACTGGAGAGCTCCGATGTGAGGGATAGAGAGAGAAGAGCACGGTGATAGTAGGGCGACGAGCAGAACCACTACCTGTGGTGGCAATGATGTTCGAAGATGGAGTTACTCGAGTGGTCGACCATAAGAGTTGCAGAGATTAGAGAGAGAGAGAGAGCTGGAGGTTAGAGACAGAAAAAAAAAAAAAAAAAAAAAAAAAAAAAAAAAAAAAAAATAAAATATTCCTGGCGTGAAAGGAGTGAAGAAGAAAATGAAAAAAAATAAATAAATAAATAATAATAGACGGTTCCCAAACGGTGTTAGTGACTACAGACCAAATTGGTCATTTTTTAAAACCTTTGGATGTATTTGATAATACCCCAAATCTCAAGGTAGGTTTTTGGAATTTATCCTTTTTTTTTTTTTTTTTAAGTAAACATCACACGACCTTATTCACTTACATCTTAATCACACGGAATGGTCGCTAGAAGCAGTACCTGGGTGTGACCTATAAGAGAAATATACATGTCGCATTATGGATGTGTTTGGTTGGGGGTCAAAAAGTTGGTGATTAAAAATATGAAGGAGATTAAAAAGGGGGTGATAGAAGAGAACTTCATTTTTGCTCATGATGTTTGGTTTCTGGGTTGAAAAGTTGAGGAATAGTATTTTTTTTTTTTTTTTATTGAAAAGAAAAATGAGAAGAAAAAAAATGTAGTTTGAGAAAATTTATTTGCATACTCTTATTAGATTATAAAAAATAATAAAATATTTTTATTAGAAAATTATGTGTGGATAAGCACAAAAAAGCAAAGTATAAAAACCGGCAAACGAGGAGGAAAAAACCCAAAACAGATGAACAAAAATAAATATTAAAAAAAAAAACCAAAATGAGAAGCAACAGAAAAGGACAAAAATGGAAGAAGAAAAAGACAAAAGTTAAAATAAAAACAAACTTATATTTTATGCATAATTTTAAACTATAAAAACCAGCAATTTAAACAATTGATTAATAACATAGCTATTAATTTTTAATTTTCTAAAAATTTTGAAAGTACAGAGGATATAACAAAAAAATGTAATCCAATGGTTGAATTCTCAAAATTCACTTTCAATAAAAAGATATTGAGTAAGGTTGTAGTATTAGGTTATAACTAATTTTGTAACTAAACTTTGTCATTTTTTCTCCAAATTCCCCACCCTCTAAAATTATCCCAACTAAACAGATCTTATGAGATGCATGCACACATGAAATACGCATTTAGTTTCACATGCCTGCAACATGACAGGCTCTATTGTGAGTGAATATGTACCATTGGTGCACCAAGTTAGAATTATTGAAGTAATGCCTTAAAAAAAAAAAAAATATATATATATATATATATATACATATTTTGAAGTAATTAGGTACTCACTCCACCTCCCCTTCGTCTACTATTTTTATTTATCTAAAAAAATCAATAAACGTAATCAGGTATACAAGTTGAAGCAAAATTTATTGGGACAACAATTTGTTTTTTAATCCAATAGTTATAATAATGGGAGAAGGGCACGAGGGAAACAAATTGTGCGGGACAGTTTCAATTTTGAAAGCGGTCCTATATGAATATATACATCCTGACCTATTTTGATCACCTCTAACTCTTTGTGATGAGATGAAGAGCATTATCAATAAATTTTTGTGGGGTTAGATGCAGGTTGAAAAAGAACAATTAATACACTAGTAAAAAAGAATGAATTTATCTAAATTGAGAGAACAAAAAATATAGAGAAAACCCAAAAATCTCATAAGTATAATTGTATAAGTAATAAAACCGAACATGTCAATTAAGGGAGTAACAAGAATATGACTTTAAATAAAGCATAATGAAGTCAAAGAATACATATGAATTTTGAAACTAAAACTTTATTTGTTTATTGTGAAAGCACAGGTAAAAGGAAGACTCATTGGGAGAAACTGAGTACGTTGTGTGCACGAAATGGAAGGTGGTGGCATGGGTTTTATGGACCTAAGATTTTTCATCCAACTCTCCTAGCAAAGCAGGGGCGTTGAATCCTAAACAACACCAATACCTTACTAAACCGAACTTTAATGCTAAGTACTTTGCATCGTATTGCTTCTTCATGCATGGAGGCGCAACTGAAACCAAATGCATCTTATGTGTGGAAAAGCATCCTAGAAGCCCGAGATATCATAGTCAAAGGATTCAGATGGAGACTTGAGAACAAAAGATCAATGAAAATATTGGGGGATTACAGGATACCAACACGGAAACACCCACAACCTACCGAGTTGGCTCACCAACCATAAGCTTTGTTACAAAAAGCACATGTCAGTGCCCTAATAGATGAAGCAACAAAGACGTGGAAATACGATCTTCATGAACTCCTTACCACACGTGGAAAAGCATCCTAGAAGCCCGGGATATCATAGTCAAAACTGAATATACTGTAAAGCTCAAGATTGTCGAATGACAAGTTGATTTGGGCTAAAAGACTTCACATGGGATTTTCACGGTGAAAGGTTCGTATCAAGTTGTCATGGAGAAATATACGGTAAAGAGTAAAGACCAAACTGAATTGCCTAAAGGCCCAATTGCTCAAGATTGACCCAGAGGCCAAGTCAAGGCCATTTGAAGGGCCCATCACCATTGATTGCTTATTTCGTGATCCAGAAAATTTAGTAGAGTCTAGAGGAACCATTTCAATTAAATAAAGGCCTAGTTACCCAAGAATAGACAAAAGTTGGAAAGAATTCAAAGAAACAAGTACAACCCGAAACTAACCCATCACCATAGAGTAATTATTTTCATGACCCGACAAATTTAACAGGTTTCGGCTTAAAGACATAACCCAATAGGAGCTGTGAGAGAGGAGAAGCATATAATAGTCTCCTATGTAGCATGAAACCATGTAAAGGCATGCGGTGACTGGTACAAGAGTCAAGTGTCATCTTATTATCCAAAGTTTTTTTCTTTATCCATTAACACACTTAATAACCATCTGCTGTCATCCACCAGCAGCCATTGGGTTCACCGAATGCAAGCCAACACTCTACCTTTTTCTTAAATAATGATTAAGGGTCCCTTTAATTAGAACTTATTTGTTGTGAAACTGAAAATTGAAAAAAAATAATTTTTAAATATGTGAATAATGTCGTAAGACTTATTTTTAATGAAAAGTACGTAAAAAGTGAAATTTATGGGTCCATGATCAGTACACATATAAACTGTTCATGAAAGACTTGGTTGGCTAAAAAAAAAAAAAAAAAAAAAAAAAAAAAAAAAAAAAAAAAAGAAAAAGAAGGAAAACACAGGAAGAGGGAAACGTAGACGCGCAAAAAAAAAAAAAAAAAAAAAAAAAAAAAAAGAAGAAAAAGAAGGAAAACACAGGAAGAGGGAAACGTAGACGCGCAAACACGCTATCCAAACCTAACCTAAATTTGGCCAAAGTTTCCGATGAGAATTTGAGCCTTGTCGGCTCGACCCATGGATTTCCACCTAAAAAGCAAGCATAAAAGAGTAGCAAACGCTCTGCAAAGGGTGAGCTGCAAAAGCCAATGTTCCTACCACTCCAAAGGAACTTTCACACCCATTTGGGTTAGAAAGTTCCAATACTCATGCCCTAAAATTTAGCAACTCCAATATCGACTATATTTCATTTAGCAGCAAAATCTATGTGCCATTCCTTTGGCTTCATCATCATTCCAAAGCAAAATAATATGAAAATCACCTTTTGCTTGTACGAACTTGGCTACATAATTTGAAGATGAAACAAATAGTTGTCAGCCACAAGTCCATTATTAGTTGCTAGATACCGCACAAGGGTTTGAGGCATGGAATGGAAATATTATTTATAAAAACCAAACTTCAGATCTTTATTTCTTGGTTCTTTTTCTTTCCTTTTTTTTAAGGGTGAAAATGATGGGGTGAGATACGTTTTGTCTATAAGAGCATTAGCCGGTTTTTACAAAATACCCCTTTTACCATGGAAAGTTACTTTTATCTATTATATCATACAACTTTAAAACCCACTCATCATTCTAACTTTTATATCCCTATAAAATAATATATATACATAATAAAATATACAATTCAAAACAATAAAAAATAAAATTTTAATTTTGTGGTGAACCAAGGAGAAAGAGAAAGATGAGATGTTTTTGAGGTGAATGAACAAAAAATATTATTTTAATTTTGCAAGAGCAACAATAACATTAAAAATTTAGAAACTTAGAACAATTGCAAAACCGGGTAGACCGAGTACCGATACTCTTAACATAAATTACCTTAAGTAAATAAAGCGACAATTTTCATATTACAAATGGTAAATTAATTTCGGCCTAACGCCTAGGCACAAATGGGTAAACTACAATTACCTCATAATAAACTTTACAAGCTAATTGAAGTTATTGAACTACTGATATCCACACATCTACCTTCCAAAGAAATAATAATAATAATCATGCGTTTTCTGATACTTGTTAAAGGAAATTAGTTGATTACAAAAACACTAAACCGACCTTGCAAGGTATGGAACTAGCTTGGTCTAGTGTTCTTGTGCACCAAACCCAGCCCTTACCCGCAGGGAATATTTTTAAAGTAATACAAAATATAAACTCAATTGAATTACAAAATATCAATTTTTAACTTTATCTTGAAGAACAGTAAAGTGAAATGATGAAGTAAACAACCTGCAAATTTTATTTGAACAAAAATAAAGTGAAAGGATGGAGCAAAGAACCTGCAAACTTTTATTGGAAGAAAATGCTTGTATACTTGATTCCAAGAAACAGCAGAAGCAAAAAACTAAGACTCTTTGATTCTCTCTCTCCTCATCGCTAAAACTCACTCATCAAAGAAAATATCTTGTACTTCTGTACACTGAATAGCAATTCTTAAAACCTTCTTGCCCTCCCATTTATATATTGTGTGATCCCTCTATCTCTCTCTCACTCAGGGATAGCAAAAAACACGTCATAGTTATGGCGTCATTCTCACAAACTTACAACCACCTCACCTGCCATTAATTTTTTATTTTGTAACAAGGACCATTGCTATTGTCTTTTTTTCTGAAGACAAGAGTGATATATATGGTCAGGGCGGGTCCTAGGCCTAGGCTAGGCAATCGCCTAGACCGACGAGAAAAAGGCCCTAAATTTTGGGGGCAAAAAGTGAAATATATAAATATATATATATATATATATATATTTTTAAAATATCTTTTTGAGATATAAGAAAAAAAAAAATTTACATTTTTCTTCCACTTTTAAGTAGTTCTAAAAAATTTAGTAACGTTAGAAATAATACAATTTTAAATATATAGGACTTACAAATATGTGTCACTAATCATAAGAAATAATTCAGATAAAAAAATGTTAGAAATATTATAAATTTTACTTCAAAATCTTTACAAATTAATATGATTTATGGACGTCAACAACCTATTAAATATATTTTTAAATTACTTTTTGTGATTGATGATTTATTTTTATAAGTCTCATGTTGTTAAAATTTATAATATCTTTAGTATCATTCATTCAAATACTTATTTATTATTTTCTTCAAGTGTTACTAATAACATTTATTGCTACATTGTTTGTAAGTTTTTTTTGTAGTAAAATTTTTTATAACTTCAACATTTCTTCAACCAAAAAAAAAAAGCATATTACAAAATAAAAAAAAATGAATTTTTGTTATAAAAAAAATTATGATAGTAAAAATTAATTAAAAATTATTTAAATAATAACAAAAAAAAATCAATTTAAATATATCGTCTTGACTCAAAGTTTGTTTGGGCCGCCCCTGTATATGGTGTCTATTTCAGGTTTCAGCTTATAAGCTGGTTGGCCAAAATGGTCAAATATGAAGGGCCATGCTTTTTGGCTGATTATGAAGGATCATACTTAAAAGATAACTTACTTTTAGTTTTTATGTGATAAGAAGAGACAAGGGATCCACTCACACAGGACCTGATTCGTTTTTGGGTAACATCACTTGACCTGATTTACGCTCATTTACTTGCAGCCTTTTTACACACATTGGTATAAGTGAAATACTTGTCGCATTCATAAAAGACACATGCGCACATGAAACACACTTTTTCCTTTTTTTTTTTTTTTTTTTTTCGGTGCAGATATTCTATATATATATATATATATATATATTTTTTATGTTCAAATTTCACAATATGCATTAACTTGGACATTGGTTTGAAACAGTTACATCTCTAAGCACTTGACATTCAATAAGAAGAGGAGTATCCTCAACCCAAATTACACAATCGATCATAAGCTTGGCATTTCTAGCCATAAGGTGAGCTGCTATATTGCCTATCCTACGAACATGGCTGACCCTCCACGCATGGACATTATGCCCCCAGCGCTTAAATCCTTCTATTATCATCTGAATAGAGCTTCTTCTTTTTGGGGAGGGTGGAGAAAGGGGGGGGGGGGGGGGGGGGGCGCTATTGCCTGACAAGGCATTTGTCACCATTTGTGCATCTCTTTCCAACACAATACTCTTTAGCCCGAGGTCCACTGCTAGTAGCATACCTTCCTCAAAAGGCTTTTGCTTCTACTTCCAATGCCCCTAAAGGTAGTTCCAACTTCTTGCTCATCGCACCCATGATTTGACTCCTTTCGTTTCTGATTACAATCCCACTTCCACAGCTACCCGACTCCTTGAATACTGCCCCGTCTACATTTACTTTATACCACCCTTTACATGGAGGAGTCCATCTCCTTATTCTCAGGGGAGCTATCTGTCTTGGGACAACATTCTACGTGCTGAACTCATCAACAAAAGCTTTAGCTTCAAGCACAATAGTCTTGGCTTGCTTGCATTTTCCTTCAAATTTTGCAGCATTTCTGTTTTTCCAAATGCACTAAGCTGTAGTAGCTAGACACTCCCAATCCAGTCCTCCCAAAACTTCCACACCACATCAATGAAATCGCGATGAGGATTACTAAACTTGGGCAATGAAAGCTTGGATTCCTTCCAAATAGCCCCAGCCAACCAACAATCCCAAAGAGCATGTCCTGATGATTCTACCTTCCCACACAGCACGCACTCATCCACCATGATAACTTTTGGGAGACTAAGGCAGAAATTTGTAGGAATGATGTTCTTACAAGCCCTCCACATAAAGTTTCTGACTTTACTTCGGCAGTTTAACCCTCAAATAGCCTTCTAGAATTCCCTTCTCTTCCTCGAGTTTAACTCTTCACCCCCTCCAATTCTCCCTCTACTTTCCACTAGCCAATTGTAAGCTACATGGTAGGCACTTCTCACTGTAAAATTACCCCTCTGTGTCCAAGCCCATACCAAAGCATCATTCAGAAGACTATGGCTGATTGGGATGCTCAAAATAGCCTCCATTTCATAAGGTAAGAAACTATTTTTCACCAAATTTATATCCCAACCTCCTATTTCCCGATCTAGTAAATTTTCCACTAATTCACTTTCAAAATTTTGGGGCTGAGGACTTACCACTTTGAAGGAGTTTGGGGTTGGAATCCACCTATCTATCCGTATTCTTGCGCTTTGCCCATTCCCTATATTCCATCTCAAGCCTCGACCGAGGACCTCTCTTGCTGCCACCAAGCTCCTCCATATATACGATGTTTTTTTACCTAACTGAGCCTCCATGAAATTGGTCTGCAAGAAGTACTTAGCTTTAAGCACTCTGTGAGCAAGAGATTCTGAGTTTTGGGTGATCTAACACCCCTATTTTGTAAGCATCGCTAAATTAAAGGCCTTAAGATCCTTAGAACCCATCCCCCCATCAGCTTTTGGTATACACATCTTCTCCCATGCTATCCATGCTAACTTCCTTTCCTTATCATGCTGTCCCCACCAAAAGTTTCTCATCATAGAGTTCAGTTCATTGCACAAGGAATCCAGGAGCTTGAAACAATTCATTGTATACATTGGGGTAGCTTAGGCAGCTGCCTTTATAAGGATTTCATGGCCAGTCGTGGTCAACAACTTTCCTTTCCAACTTGCAATTTTTCAACCAACCTGATCCAGGATACGGTGGAAAGCTTTCTTCTTCCCCTTCCCCACTAAAGGGAGCAGCCCCAAGTATTTCACATGCTGGTGGATGATCTAGGCCCCATACATGTCTTTCACTTCTTCTTTAACCTCCACACTTGTGTTTTTACTGAAAAAGAGAGAATTCTTCTCTCTATTTAGCTTCTGCCCTGACTCTCTTTCATAATCCTTAAGGATTTTTGTGACTCTGAGTCCTTCCTCCGTAAAAGCATTGCAAAAAGCTATACAATCATCCGCAAATAGCAGACGAGAAACCAATGGTGCTTGCCTACACACTAATATACCTTGAAGATTTCCCCCATTCTCATCCCTTCTAGCATGGTCAAAAGGCCCTCAGCACACAAGAGGAAGAGATACGGAGAAATCGGGTCCCTTTGCTTAAGCCCTCATGTTGGAACAATTCTGCCTTTTAATTCCCCATTTATTAACATTGAGTATGAAACCGTGGTAACACACATCATCATCAAGGAGATCCACCTTTCTTGGAAACCCAATTTACACATCATCGTCTCCAAATATGCCCATTCTACTTAGTCGTACGCCTTGCTCATGTCTAGCTTAATTGCCATCAGCCCCTTTTTTCCTTTCCTCCTCTGATTTATATGGTGCATTATTTCAAACGCCACAAGGATATTGTCTGTGATCTGTCTCCCTAGTACAAATGCATTTTGGGCATCACTGATAACTTCTAGAAGGACTCCTTTCAACTTGTTAGCAAGCACTTTGGATACAATTTTATATATAACGTTACACAAGCTAATTGGCTGAAATTCCGTTATCTTTTGGGGCATTTAACTTTGAGGATCAGACAAATATACGTACTATTAAGCCCATTTGGCATAATACTTGTTCGAAGAATCTGGAGGACATAATCAACAACCTGAGGACCAACAACATCCCAATATCTTTGATAAAATATAGGTGACATACTGTCCGGTCCTGGAAACTTTGTTGGATGCATTTGCTTAAGGGCTCGCCATACCTCTTCTTCTCTGAAATTCCTAAGCAGATCTTCATTCATTGCATCTGACACCCTCCTATCTATTGCACCAAGATGGACCCCGAAGTCTACTAGGTAGTTTGTGCTATAAATCTCCTTGAATTATAATTCTTTAACCGGTTTTTTTTTTTTTTTTTCCTTTCTATACTATAGAATATTGTATGTGTATTAAATTTATGGGCTATACAATAAAATGTAGCCTTCTAAGAGCATTTCCATCTGATAATTCCATCTTATTCTATTTTACCATCTAAAAAAAGCTAATTTATCCGTTATACAATACCATTTTATAATATACTCAGCATCTCAACTTTTATTTTACCATATTACACATTAAAATAAAATATCTACACAATAAAATAATATATCTACATAATAAATTAATATATTCTGAAGAGAGCGAGAGAGAATGAGCCAGTGGAGAGAGGAGGCAGATTTTTGTAGGTAGAATAAAATAATAATTTTGGGATTTAGAATGTTGCTACAGTATCATTGCAAATTTGCAATGGTACTGTAACAAAATTGCAAATTTTTTTTAGCTTTAGCAGACCAGTTGTTGATATTTTTTTGTGCTGAAATGATAAATCTTGGCAAAATATGGCATGACCGTGCCAACTGCGAATGCTCTAATAAACTATCCTTTTCAATCTTAAATTTGTAGTGCAGCAAACAAACAATAATATATTTATTGAACTATCTTATACCCTAAACACGCTTTCCAATGAAAAAAAATCATACGTCTCCTAATACTATTTAAAAGGAAATTAGTTTTTTATAAAAAAATCAAGGTATATTAGGTATGTGTTTTTAATTAAAACCCCAAAGTACATGATGCAAAATACAAATATTAAGTCAGTTTAAATTCTAAATTATCAAGTTTTGGCGAACTTTATCTTGTTGAAGAATGGAGAAAAAAACCTGCAAATTTTATTTGAACAAAAGCAATAACAACAACAACAAACAGAATAAGCACAACAAACTTCACAACAATGACATCTTTCCGACAAACATACAACTATCTCACCTAGATGCCATTAATTTGTTCATTAATAATAGGGACCATAGCCATTGTCTATTTTTGTTTTGCTGAAGAAAAGAATGATTAATCACTGACTACCTAGGTGGTGTGATTCAATGGTAGGAAGCTCTAGTTGCTGCATCGCACACGCTTGCATGAGTTATGGGATTAGAGTAGTAACATGCCCCATTAATACTTAAGTGATACCCGTGGTATTAATAATTCCCATCACGGGGCACAGGGACATTAGTGAATCCAGACGGAGACCCCCTTATTTTAGTTAGCAAAAATAAAATATTTGAATAATGTTGTCACTTTCAAGTTTCAACTTCATAAGGTGGCCAGTGACAACAGTCAAATATGAAGGCGCACGCCCCATGAATGATTAATGTTGTCTAGACTGGCTTTTAGCCTTTGTGTAGTGACCTGAAGAAAATAGGATCGACTCACATATGAACTGATTTTTTTGGTAAACATCACAAAGAAAACAGGATCCACTCACACATGACCTGATATTTTTTGGTAAACATCACATGACTTGATTTACTTACATCCTATTCTCAAAGAATGGCAGCCAGAAATAGGACCAGTCTCAATTATCTCACCTACTTTCCATTACCATTGTCTCTTTCTTTTTTTTATGAAGACAAGAATGATGCAGTGCCACACGTCAAAATCTTGTAGTTGGTGGGTGGGATTGACTTGCTTCGTAGCTTGACTTGCTTTTAGACCTCTATGTGATAAGAAGTGAAACATGATTCCCTCACACATGACCTCATTTTTTTTTTTTTTTTTTATTAACAAATGACCTGGTTTACCTACATATTAATTTGTTCACATAGAATGGTAGAAAGAGGACCTGAGTCCGTCCAATAGAAGAAAGACTTGTCGCATTAATAAAAGGTGCATAATGCACACGTGAAAGATGCATTATGTTGTTGCACATGCCTGCCATGTGATGGGTTCTTTTGTGAATGACTATGCACCATAGTGCATAGGTGCACCAAATTAATATTATTGAAGTTTTTTTTTTTTTTTTTGAGAAAATATTATTGAAGTAATTAGGTTAATTCTCAACCCAATCTTCCCTTCCTCCACTACATGCATCTATTTATTAAAAAAAAAAATGTAATTAGGTACTCAAGTTAATGCAAAATTTATTGAGGACAAGGTTTATTAACTTTATATATTTAGTTTTAATAATACAATAGTAAAAACAATGAAGAAAGGGATTTGAGCTATGATTCTTTTAATAAAAGTGAACAAATTATACTATCAAGTGACATGTTACTTTTCTTCTCAAAAGACTAAAAAAAAAAAAAAAAAAGAAAAAAAAAAAAAGAGGTTACATGTCACTTGGCTATAAGTCTCATTTTAGTCACAGTAGTTGACATATTTCTTTCTGGGGGTTATTAAAATTTACAGCTTGGTAAAAGATAGGGCTATCCAAACTCAACCGATACTTGCCATATTGACAAATTTGTTAGAGCCTAATCTGCTTAATGTGGGGTGGCCTACTTCGAAATTTGACAACTTCCAGGTCGAGGATGGGTCATTACAAGAAAACTCAAATCCAACATATTTGACCAATCTCCACCCTTAGACATCGTGATTCTTTGCCAATATGAAAGTTTCTCTATTTTCTTTCTCAAGATTCTAGCTAAATCTTGATTAGATCTGAAAATATTTCAATATATTTAAGAAATCTTGATAGATCTGGGGATCTTGGCCAAATTTGGTACTCTACCTTTTGTTTGCTCAAACTTTGTTGAAGGATCAAAAGGTGATACAAGGTTGATTAGACAACCTCCTTACCCTTATCTCTATATGAGCCAAAGGGACGAATGAGCTAGAAGGCAAAGACTCGAGGTACATTAAAAAAAATTGACTCTTTGTATATCAAAAAAAAATGTTACTAACAGTACATTTACAATTGCGTCTATAAAAATAAGTTTTTAAAATTTAAATTTAATAAAATTCTATTTAATTTGACTATGTTATAAAATAAATAAAGTTAATTAGCAATAACATCAATTGAAATGGAAATATTAGCATAATTTAAATACGAAGACTTAATTAATAATTTTGTATTACAAAAAGTAAGAAAACTATATTTAAATAAAAAATATATATATATATAAAATTTAAATAAATATTATTTTATTTATATTTAAATAAAAAATAAAAAATGCCCCTCTTAATGCTGTCCGTTGGGCCTCAAAACACATTGTGGTGACCCTACTTTAACCCGATTTTGGTGAGAGTTATCTACCCATGCTTAGTACGGATCATATATCAAGACTGGTCATTTAACGGCTCTTTTAGTCCGCTTGCATGGAGTCAAATATTGGGTCTAAAACCCTCTAATAACTAATCAGAGGAGAAATTTTGGGCATGAAATTCCATACCCGTTGGGTCTATTAATTTCTTGGGCTTTGTTTACGCCCAAACCTTACATGAAGTGACAATCTTTTTAATGTGCAGGAGCATGGAAGTTTGCAAATAATGTTGCACAGTATGGCACTGAAGTGAAATAGGGGATGAAATTCTTTATTAGGGAACAGAGGGTGTGTCCATGGTATTGTTGGAGGATATAACTCTTTTATAGATTAACACTTTATTAGCCCAAATGCAGACTATGGATGGGTGCTGAAACTAAGTTTGAAACATCCAAAATGTTGAGTCCAGAGAAAAACTTGTCAGGAAGGAAACAATATCACAAACTAAACTTAATGATAAAATTAAAATACAACTACAGGGAAAGCCAGATTTCCAACTGATTTGTGAAAAAGGCCTAAGGAAACTTATTTGTGAAAGACAAAAGGCCTAAGGAAATTCCCAACAGTTACAAATAAGACTACAAATCCAACAAAAGTTGCAGTGCCTCTCCAAACATCACGGAAATATACTGTTCTCAGGGATGCAATATCTTTATTCCACCAGTTCCCATAGTGGTCATTAAGATCTTTAGCGACATCATAATAACAGGAATTGTTTTCCACGATTTCTTGGCCAACTTTGTTAACCATTAGGGCAACTGCTTTGTAGCTGCCTAACGAGTGAGCAATGATCTTTTTTTCAACAAGCAACTCCGCATCTTCTCTAGTGTTTATAAGAAAATCCAATAGCATGATATAATTGCAAATGTAAGCTTGAAGTGGATAATGACACTGCTCGAGGGCCATGAGGTTTCGGAAAAGGTCTTCTGTTCCGTGCTTTATTCCAAAGTGTGGAACTACCAATCTAGTTTGCAGATGGTCCAAGCACCAAAAGCATTTTAAGCATGGTAAGCAAGGCAAGAGCCATGAGCAATTGAATCTTGGGAAAATTTCTGAGGGATTCGGATTCTTGACTTGAATGTCAAGTAAAAATCTCTCTGCTTGATCTTCCTTACACACTTGGAATTTCAATCCTGCCGAGTCCAACTTTGTTGCACTATGTAGATGTTCAATGATTTTTCCAGTTTTCAGGTTGGGGGGAATGTTTTACTTCCTTCACATTGTTCACAATGGGTATTTTCTTTTCTTCGCGAAGAAAGTAAGTACAGGCAAGTGTAAGAAATGATTCATGATTGCTTGTAGACCTTCCAATGTGATGATGTTACTCGTCAAGAATAAAAAATGGAAGCTGATTCTCGAGTGATATCAAGTCATTCTATGGGTAATAATTTAGGCAAGTAAGCTTGTATTCTTATATTGTACGTGAATAAGTGTAAAAGTGGTATAGTTTAGGAGAGTAAAATGTGTATTTTTATAGTTTAGATAGAATGTATAAAAAAATGTATAGTTTAAAAGTGTGCATTTTCAAAAAAAATTAATATTTTCTTTTCATTAATTCTATTTATCATGTAAATTGAAGTCAATCAATTTAGTAAATAATTGAAGTGACTGAACTAATCACAAATCTACCTCAAACGAAAAAAAAAAAAAAAAAAATGAAATCTCTTAAAACTTTTTTTTTTTTTTTGGTGTGTGTATGTAGAGAATAGCGTCTCCTAAATTAGAATTTTGAAATATGAACTCAATTACTTACTAAATTATAAAAAATAAACTAAATTATCAATTTTTGCCGAATTTATATTGTAGAAAAAATTAAAGTGAAACGAAGGAGTAAAGAACCAGCCACCTGCAAATTTTATTTAAACAAAAATGAAGTGAAAGGATGGAGCAAAGAACCTGCAAATTGTATTTGAAAGAAAATGCTTCAGCCTTCTAAACTTAACTCCAAGAAACAGCACAGTCTGATAGAGATCATGTCCATCGAAGCAAAGCAAAGACTCTTTGATTCTCTCTCTTCTCCCTCATAGCTTAAACTCACTCGTCGAAGAAACAATCTTCTACACTTCTGTATACTTCATAGCAATTCTCGAAACCTTCTAGCCCTCCTATTTATTGAGTGAACCCCCCAACCCTTATTTTCTCTACGTCAAAACCATGACGTCTTTTCTGACAAACACACAACTGTCGCATTTACTTGTCATTATTGGTCACAACTAACAAGCACCATCGCCATTGTCTTTTTTTCATTCAGAGCAACAATTATTAAGGTTGTCACTATTCAACTTCACAAGCTGGCCTGTGAAAACAAAAAGTCAAGATGGAGGGCTATACCCCATGAATGATTAACGTTGTATTGACTTGGTTTTAGTCTTTGTCATGACAAGAGAAATATGATTCCCACACGTACACCTGACCTGATTTCTTTCTTTCTCTTTTTTGTAAACATCACATGACCTTATTCACTTACATCTTAATCACACAGAATGGTAGCTAGAAGCAGGACCCGGGTGTGACCTATAAGAGAAATATACACGTCGCATTATAGATGTATTTGGTTGGAGATTAAAGAGTGGGTGATTAAAAAGTGGGTGATAGAAAAGATCTTAATTTTTACTCAATATGTTTGGTTTCGGGTTGAAAAGTTGAGAGATAGTAAAATATTATTTTATTTTTATTAAGAAGAAAAATGAGATGGTGAAAAATGTAGTTTGCAAAAATTTATTTGCATACCCATAGTAGATTTAAAAATAATAACAAAATATTTTTATTAGAAAATTATGTGTGAATAAGCATTTCATTAAATAAATAAAATAAATAAATAAATAAACAAAGTATAAAAACCCATTTTGCCGCGTCGGTGCTTCAGAGGAAATAAGCTTTGGAGTGTAGGCTTCTTCATTTACCTCGCGAAGTTTGTTGGGGACCTTGTAGATGCAACACTTGGAGAGCCGCTGGGCAGGCCTGACATCTTTAACGTCAATGATAATCTCTGAAGCATCAGACGTGGACATCTAGCTTTTTCATATACCAGGTTCCTTTTTCCTAATGATAGACAAACAACAATCATAAACATAAGAATAAAATCACTAAACAGTCTAAACCGAAACTTATTCCAAGAAGCACCATTTGGAATAGCTTCTATTATGACCATCAGATTTTTTATTGCAAAATATATGTAATCCTGTGTCGACACAAACTATTATGACCATCAGACGTCTCACAATTGTAGGATACACAAACTATTAAACAGAAGATACATAATACAAATCCTCTGTCCTTCTTTTGTATTTCACATTATGTTGCACCAATCAAAATATATTATGTGTTTGATTATTACTTTTTTTTTTCATTTTAAACTTTTTTTTTATTTTATAAGAAAAATTGAACAAATTAATGATAAATTGTAATTGGTAAAACATAAAATATAATATAAAAGATGAAACAAGATTTGTATTTGACGATACACATATGAAACATTAGATAATATAGCATTATGACAAATTGTCTAGGTTACATCCCAACCCCAATCCCATGTACATATCTTTTGTAGTTATCACATCATCATCCGAACGCACAAACCAAGATTGAAAGATAAATATTTCAGCAAATGAATTAAAATACTCACATACATAGCCAAAGTCCCTTTATATAGGAGTGACAAATAACATATTGAGTTCTACTTAGTTACAAAACTAGGATTCACTTAAATAGGCTAAGCTCAGGCAAAACACAGTATATGGCTTTAAAACTTGAGATGAGTAATACATATGATAGGGTAGAATGGTGATGTTTTATTGGGCAAGCAATGAGGAAAATAGCTATCATGCAAACTCAATCTCTCTAATCATGGAATGTATTACGTGATTATGTAACTTATTTTTTACTAATCAATACCGATCCAATTGGGTATATCAAACTTTCTAGAGACCTAAGATAGGGATATGTATGTTCTTGTTGTGTCAATAAGCATCTTCAAGGTTAATTCAAAAAGCAAATGAGAAGGTGAACTATCTAGGGCGTCACAATTAGTAGGTATAGACCAAAAATCTCACACCTATTCTTTATTGATGATAATATTCTCTTTTGCCACCAGAATGAGGTAGAAAATACATGAGATTTCTGTAGGACTATGAAGAAGCTTTGGACCAGAAGATGAATAGAGACTAAACATCGACATTCTTCAGTAGGAACATGTAGAGGGACATTTGGGAGAAAATATACGCTGAGTTTGGCATCCAATGAAGTAAAAGCCTGGGCAAATACTTGGGCTTACTCGCACTCATTTGCCACTCAAAAAACTGAATATTTTTCAAAGATAAAAGAGCCCGTTTGAAAAAGCTAAGGGATGGAAAGAAGATTCGCTATCACATATATACGCAATAGAATATTCTCATCAAAGCCATAGTTCAAGCGGTCCGTAGATATGCCATGAGTTATTTCAATCACTCTCAATTCTTTATGACCAAATGGTGATCAAAAATTTTTTGGGGGGTTAGAAGAAGGGTGAGAGGAAGATTCATTGGGCAAAATGGAGTGCATAGTGTGCCTTGAAATAGAGAGGTGGAACGGGGTTTAAGGACCTAAGAGCATTGAACTCAATATTCATGCTTTGTAGAGGTTAAATCACTAATTCTCTCAAAAGTATAAGCTATTGAGATATGATAAATTTAATCATTTAACCACATACTTCTAATACTACTCCTCACATGTGAATTCAAACTCCCTTTTAATAAGTGGGGCCTAACATGTAGGATTCTAAATGGGAGGTAAAGTGGAGGAGACATAAATAGAAGTCAAGATCTCCTGCTTTGATACTATGTTAAGTAATTGATTTCTCCAATGACTTAAACTTTTGGGACAAGTGAATTCTATAAAACACCCAGACCTCACTACACCAAGCTCTCAAGGCTTGGTACTTGGCATCATGCTCCTTCATGGTGGTGTAACAGAAACCAAATGCATCTTGTTTGTGGAGAAGCATCCTTGAAGCTTAAGATATCATAGTCAAAGGATCGAGTTGCAAGAGAATCGGGAACGGCAAATCATTTAGAATATGGGGGACGGGTAGGGGACAACTGACTACTAACACCCACAACCTATAGAGTTGCTTATAACAAGAGTCTTGTAATTTAATAGACACTGTTCTATGCACAAAGTGCTTAGGAGTTTAAGGAGGAAATAGTTCGAATTGCGAGATTAGAAGTATATTGCAATTATCTAGAAAAAAATATATTTGTCACATCTAACAATATCTTTTTCTGTCTTTTCTGAGAAAAAAAGAAAAGAAAAAAAAAAAAAAAGTGAGACGCACATGACTTCTTAAGCTATTTACAATGTAAGATAATAGAAAAATGGATACGACCTGTAGCTTCTGTAGATTTCCTCAAGACATGTTGCACCAGTACTGTTGCTATGCTAAAAAAGAAGAAGTTTGAACTCATGTCCGTTTCAACATAAAATATCTTCCATCCAAAAATATTTTCAGTTGAAAATATACTCAAGGAAACTACTTATTTTCAATTGTACAAATTTTCTAGATAATTCAAAAATCTTTTTGGTTTTTATCAAACAAGGTGATATTTGGAGCTTTTATATAGTTCTTATTTAGTGGTTTTTTTTTTTTTTTTTTTTTTTGAGGTATAGTTCAATAGAATAAAGTGTAATTTTTTCTATATTAAATCTACATGGTACCAAGGGAGTCAATCTCGTACCGAAGGCTATACCGGTTTAACCAGTAGAACGATATATTTCGGTACTAATCAATACCGGTGTACCATTTCGGGTTTACCGTTATTTTTTATAAATATATATATATATATATATATGTGTGTGTGTGTGTGTGTGTGTGTGTGTGTAATAATAATAATAATAATAATTTACCATAAAATATTACCTCAATTCAGAACAAATTATTCATGGTTTTAGACTTTAGTATCAATTAAAAGAAAATATATATATATATATATATATAAATTAAAGCTTAATTATTCATTGCATATTAAGAAAATAAATAATACTAATAAGTTAATATAAATAAGTTATCATTTTGCCCTTAAAAAAATTCAAAAATTACAAAACTTAAAAAAAAATATTAAAAAAAACTCTTTTTTTGGTACAGGCCGGTATTGCCCGAAATCGGCCAGTATGGCCGGTACATGACCGATACGACCGGTATTTAAACCGATACAAAACTTTGGTGTTTCAATATTGGTATACGTACTGGTACAGCCAATATCGATACGGTATCGACTATACTGTGTGGTACCCTATAATAAGTAAAATTTATCTTCCCATAAATCCTTTTTATTGTGTTAATTGAATTCAATCCTCTCATAAATCCTTTTTATCGCGTTAATATCCTAATTTCTAGGGCCACAAACCAACAATAATAGATTTAAGACTTTTAATAATACCATCGCACATCCTTGGTACAATGGTTACTCCACAAATATAAATACTTGTGAGGTGTGAGGGGTAAGGGCCAAAGTTCAAGTCTCTAATAAGAAATTTCACACACATATACACTTAAATTAGATTAAAATAGAAATTCTATCTTGTCTAAAAAAAAAAGACTTTTAATAATAGATTTAAGACTTTTAGGAAAATAATTGAAACAATCTTCATAGCAATTCACTCATCTGAGAAACAATCTTCTAGTACTGCTGTACACTTCACAGCAATTCTCAAAAACATCTTGCCCTCTAATTTATTGAGTGAACCCCACAACCTTTCTTCTCTCTACGTCATAACGATGACGTCTTCCTGACAAACTCACAAACATACGACTATCTCTCCAGCTTGTCGTTAATTTGCGCATTATTGGTATGTGGTATCAAGGACCATTGCCATTGTCTTTTTCCCGAGGGCAACAATGGTTGTCACTTTTTATCTTCACAAGCTGGCGGTAAAAACTAACAGTTAGTATGTGATTGGATACCATTTATTTTACTGAAAATTAAAAATTAAAAATTAGAAATACTGTAGTAAAATTATTTTTAAATATATAAATAGTACCGTAAGATCTATTTTTAATGAAAGTTTAGTTGGAAAAAGAGATTTGTGGGTCCCGTGAACAATGCACGGGACCTACTGAACAGTGCAATTTCAATGGAAATTTTGCTGTCAAAGAGGTAATGGGTCCCGTGCACAATGCAGTGGACCCACTAACAGACAACATCCCACATGATGGGCCGCTTCTCAATAAAAAATAAATAAATAAAAAAAGAGAAAAACGCAAACGCACAACCGCCCGCCACAATTCAAACGCAAACTTAAGTTGAAGGGCCACACCCCATGAATGATTGATGTTTGTCTACTTTTCCATGATCTTGAATCCTTCGTCAAATGGTAGGAAGAAGTTCATGATTTTTTAGATTAGATCGAGATCTAACTAAGGTCGAATGGTAAGAATAACATAATTAATTTGATAATTATTTAAAATATAAATAATTA